>NC_092719.1:13192103-13253518 GCF_047496885.1 Scyliorhinus torazame | reverse complement strand
CCCACCCTTGGTCTGACCCCCCCCCCCACCCTAACCCCCACCCCGGGTCTGACCCCCCCCACCCTAACCCCCCCCCCCGGGTCTGCCCCCCCCCCACCCTAACCCCCCCCCCCCGGGTCTGACCCCCCCACCCTAACCCCCCCCCCGGGTCTGCCCCCCCCCCCCCCCCACCCTAACCCCCACCCTTGGTCTGCCCCCCCCCCCCCCACCCTAACCCCCACCCTTGGTCTGACCCCCCCACCCTAACCCCCCCCCCCCGGGTCTGCCCCCCCCACCCTAACCCCCCCCCCCGGGTCTGACCCCCCCCCCCCCCACCCTAACCCCCACCCTTGGTCTGCCCCCCCCCCCCCACCCTAACCCCCACCCCTTGGTCTGACCCCCCCACCCTAACCCCCCCCCCCGGGTCTGACCCCCCCACCCTAACCCCCCCCCCCCGGGTCTGCCCCCCCCCACCCTAACCCCCCCCCCCGGGTCTGACCCCCCCCACCCTAACCCCCCCCCCGGGTCTGACCCCCCCACCCTAACCCCCCCCCCCCCCGGGTCTGCCCCCCCCCCCCCCCCCCGGGTCTGCCCCCCCCCCCCCCGGGTCTGCCCCCCCCCCCCACCCTAACCCCCACCCTTGGTCTGCCCCCCCCCCCCACCCTAACCCCCACCCTTGGTCTGACCCCCCCACCCTAACCCCCCCCCCCGGGTCTGACCCCCCCACCCTAACCCCCCCCCCCGGGTCTGCCCCCCCCACCCTAACCCCCCCCCCCGGGTCTGACCCCCCCACCCTAACCCCCCCCCCCCCCCCCCGGGTCTGCCCCCCCCCCCCCCCCCCCCGGGTCTGCCCCCCCCCCCCCCCCCGGGTCTGCCCCCCCCCCCCCCCCCGGGTCTGCCCCCCCCCCCCCCCCCCCGGGTCTGCCCCCCCCCCCCCCCGGGTCTGCCCCCCCCCTCCCCCCCCCCCCGGGTCTGCCCCCCCCCTAACCCCCCCCCCCCCCGGGTCTGCCCCCCCCTAACCCCCCCCCCCCCGGGTCTGCCCCCCCCCTAACCCCCCCCCCCCCGGGTCTGCCCCCCCCTAACCCCCCCCCCCCCCCCCGGGTCTGCCCCCCCCTAACCCCCCCCCCCCCCCCCCCGGGTCTGCCCCCCCCTAACCCCCCCCCCCCCCCCCCGGGTCTGCCCCCCCCTAACCCCCCCCCCCCCCCCCGGGTCTGCCCCCCCCTAACCCCCCCCCCCCCCCCCCCGGGTCTGCCCCCCCCTAACCCCCCCCCCCCCCCGGGTCTGCCCCCCCCTAACCCCCCCCCCCCCCCCGGGTCCTGCCCCCCCCTAACCCCCCCCCCCCCGGGTCTGCCCCCCCCTAACCCCCCCCCCCCCCGGGTCTGACCCCCGCCCGGGTCTGACCCCCGCCCTAATCCCCCCCCGCCGGGTCTGACCCCCGCCGGGTCTGACCCCCGCCGGGTCTGACCCCCTCCCCCCCCCCCGGGTCTGACCCCCGCCCGGGTCTGACCCCCGCCCTAACCCCCCCCCCCCCGGGTCTGACCCCCGCCCTAACCCCCCCCCCCCCGGGTCTGACCCCCGCCGGGTCTGACCCCCTCCCCCCACCCCGGGTACACGTTCCCGGCCGCTTCACCTCTCCCCCCGCCCGCCCGCCGGCCGGCCGGCCGCCCGCCGCCCGCCGCCGCGCCGGCGTTGAGCGAGATTCCCACTCACATCCTGTCCGCCGCCGGCCCGCCGCCGTCAACCATCATCTCCGGCAGAAAGTCCAGTTGGAAAGAAGAAGTCATGTCCCCCTTTCCCTCTCCGTCCCTTCTCCGTCTCCGTCCTTCTCTCCTTCCCCCTCTCCCTCAGCACCAACTCGGCTGGCCGGCCGCGGGACTGTGATTGAGCAGCTGTGGCGGGCGGACAGACAGGGGCAGGTGCCGGAGCCTCCCTGGGGCAGTCTCGCCTTTGCACTTGTCACATTTCTCTCTCCAATCAATCTTCACAGAAAGCAGCAAAATAAAATCTTTTGGGGATTTTTTAAAAAGCTGTCACAGAAGCAACTGTCTCCACAGCTCCAGGTGCTGAAGTGGGAGGTGCAACTCTGATCAAAACTGCAGCCAGCATTTAAGAAGCTAAAAACACCCACAAATGCAGAAGCCTTTTTAAAAAATTATTATTCCGCGGCTGGCTGGCTGAGTGGGGGGATTAAACCTTTCAGTGAATGAATCCATGTGGCATGTTGTTTTTTTCTCTCTCTCTCCCAGGCAGCAGCTCCATTGCAGCACATCCATTAACACCTCAGAGCAAAGGGGACAACGGGGACCCTACAAGACGAGGAGACTTGCATTTACTTAGTGCCTAATCCCATTCTCTGCGACGGCCCGTTCACCCGTCACAAAAAAAGGCAGCGTGGTCTTCCTTTTACTCACACAGCCTCAAGGCGGTTTAAAAGGGCGTCGGGGGATCTTTTTACGAATTAAAGGTATTCTTGTCAATCGAGTTCTTATTGCTAGCACCAGGAAGGTGTTAGAAGCCCAGCTGGCTGAATGGCAAAGGTTAAAGTGGCAGCTTCATGTGAGGGAGGATCTCAGTTGCAGAGCACAACCAGGTTCCCTCCCTCCCTGTTTGGGAACTTCTGACCACCAGCTTTAGTGAATTGCAGCAATTTAGCATTTGTGGTGTGACTGGCCATGTTGGATTTGAGCAGCCCAGCCTGATCTCTCCCTCAATATGCAAACATCCAGGAGGAAAATGTGCCTGTTAGGGCAGAATTAGGTCTTCAAAGATTATAAAAGTGACAGATTATGTCCACCAGTCAGGAATGTGATGTAAATGTCACCGCAGTCCCAGAGGACCATAGGCTGCTCTCCCCTTTCCGTAGGATATGCAGGAAACCCTGCGCATTGATCACTGTTAATCTACCTAACCTGCACATCTTTGGGCACTAATCTAGGTGCACAGGTCACTGAAAGTGACAACACAGGTGGAGAAGGTAGTCAAGAAGGCATAAGGCATGCTTGCCTTCACTGGCCAGGGCACTGAGTATAAGAATTGGCAAGTCATGTTGCAGCTGTATAGAACCTCATGAGGCCACACTTGGAGTCTCGTGTTCAATTCTGGTCGCCACACTACCAGAAGGATGTGGAGGCTTTAGAGAGGGTGCAGAAGAGATTTACCAGGATGTTGCCTGGAATGGAGGGCATTAGCTATGAGGAGCGATTTAATAACCTCGGTTTGTTCTCACTGGAACGACGGAAGTTGAGGAGTGACCTGATAGAGGTCTACAAAATTATGAGGGGCATCGACAGAGTGGATAGTCAGAGGCTTTTTCCCAGGGTAGAGGGGTCAATTACTAGGGGGCATAGGTTTAAGGTGCGAGGGGCAAGGTTTAGAGGAGATGTACGAGGCAAGTTTTTTTTACAGACGGTAGTGGGTGCCTGGAACTCACTACCGGAGGAGTTGGTGGAAGCAGGGACGGTGACATTGAAGGGGCATCTTGACAAATACATGACTAGGATGGGAATAGAGGGATACGGACCCAGGAAGTGTAGAAGACTTTAGTTTAGACGGGCAGCATGGTCGGCACGGGCTTGGAGGGCCGAAGGGCCTGTTTCTGTGCTGTACTTTTCTTTGTTCTTTGTACTACCTAAGGGACAATTTAGCATAGCCAATCCACCTGATGTACACTTTTTTGGATTTTGGGAGGAAGCAGGACCCCCCCACAGGAATATATCAAGGAGATAATTGAAAAGAATTAAAGGGACAGTAAGAAAACATTGCTTCAACCAAGGATAGGTGGAATGTGGCATTCTCTCCCCCAATCCACAAGAATTCACGAATCGTTTGAAATGAGAGTTAAACAGTTGCTTGAATAAGAATATTTTTTTAAAAGGTCTGAGAGTCGGAGTAGGCAAGAGAAAAAAATGCTGGCGCAAATCTGATGGACAGAAAGGTCTGTGTCTGTTCCATAACATTATCCACATGTTTGAATACTGCAAATGATGGAATGTTCTAGAGCACCATTCATAAATACATTTTGTGCAAAGTGGATCTGGATAGTCACAGAATCTCATTTATGAACTGAGCTCCCTCTGCAGTATGACAAGCAGAACTCCACTGAAGATGCCAAAGGGATTGCACATAAATATCCCAGCAGACGGTAGCGTAGTGGCAACGTCACTGGATTAGCAATCCAGAGGCCCGGGCTAATGCTCCAGGAAACATGCCTTCAAATCCCACCATGGTAGCTCTTAAATCTGGAATTGAAAGCACTCTCAATTATGGTGGCCATGAAGCTATTATTGGTTGTCGTAAAGACCCATCTGGTTCACTAATGTCCTTCAGGGAAGGAAACCTGCCACCTGGCCCACACGCGACTCCAGCTTCACAATAATGTGGTCGACTCTTAATTGGTATAGGCAAGCCACTCAGTTCAAGGGCAATTAGGGCAATAAATGCTATCCAACTCAGTGACACCCACATCCAATGAGAGAATAAAAAAGGACAGCACCAGCTAGGGCAAGGAAACTCCGGAGAGTGGTTCCTGGAGTTCAGGGCTCCTGTCGCCTGACTTCACCCAGCAATGTTACTCATATTACATTTTGCCACTCACAGCATAGCGCAGCATAAAGACTGCACCATGTTAGGTAGAAGACAACGGTCTCAGATAGCTAAAAAGGCGAATAGATTTACATGTAGTTACCATGTCTCTCCAAAGAGCTTCAGTGCGCTTCACATTAAATGTCAGCGCTGGGTAGGGAAATGCAGCAGACATTTTGTGCACAGCAAGCCCCCAATAAAAGAAATGAGTGTTTAATCTGCAAGTGCTGATATAAACAAATTAAAACTCTGCCTCTCCAGTTCTGTTTTATTAAGGAGCTCCTGATAAATGTACCAGAACGTTCATTGGAGCCAATCATTAAAAACATTATTGAAAGCTATCGAAGCTGTGATTGAGAAGTTCAATCCAAGATGAGTGGAAAAGACATGGAGATTACTTTAAAAGAAAACCTTATTAAATTTATGTAAATTCCATTCTATGTTAATGTGGAATATGGAGAAACTACTGGAAATCTAATCTGTTTTTCTAATTCAGTTTATAATTGTAATTATTTCCACATTAAGGGGTTGATTCTATTAACGCTTACATTCCCATCGATATATTTATGACGTGGCAGTCTGCATGTATGTACATGTCTGTGTTCATATGCCTCAGTGCCAATGTTAACATATTATCCTGTGCAAATATATGTGTATGCCTGCCCATTTGTGTATGAATGTATGATAACAGCATTTGGGTGTGTGTCCATCCACACGTGTGTGTCTATGTATATGCGTGTGTGTGCACGTGTCCCTCTCACCATTCACCAAAGCCTTCTGTGCACTTTGTAAAATTCTTACAGACCAAAATCCCTGGAGGGAAAACTGGTTTCAAAGCAGCTTTTAATCATGGTATCAGGGGTAAAGCGGTATGTAAGTAGGTCACAGACTACAGGATACTGTTATAGTTAACATCTGCACCACACCACAAATTTAAATACTTTCCCCTTCACCATCATTTAAAGGCTGGAGCAAAAGGTCGGTTAAATAAACAGAAAGAAATTGCTGGAAATTTCAATTAAGAGTGGGCTGAATTGATACCGAGGCATATAGATGCTGCAATGCGCCATCACTGACTTACTTCTTTGATGACCTACCTGCGAGTAATTAAAATTGTGATGGTGAATACATGCACAAAACCTACACATACATATACTTTGCTTGTAATCAGAGAGCGGTACAACAGCGGAGCTGGCCACTCAGCCCACCACGTCTATGCTGGCCCCATTTCCCACAACCCTGTTCATTTTTCCCCTTTCAAGGCACGATCTTAGGATAGTGATCCAGGCTGAGAACGTTAGCTGTTATTTTGACCCTCCCAACCAAAGGACGTTAGAACTAACTATGGTTCCTCCAGTGCCACTCAGGCTCAGGTCAGCTAACTTAGTACGGGTGTAGAATTGAACCAAGACCTCTGCTTGAATTACAAATGGCAATTCCACCCTGTATTGGTTGAACCATCTATTTTTTTGGTTGGTTTCCCTGCGTCTCTTTTTTAAAACTTAGATGTTGCTGAATTTGTTGGTGGCTGTGCAGGATGGGGCAGCCTGATTTCCAGGCTTCTCCCAATGCCCCCACAGGAAGGCAGGCAGGAGCTAATCTGTAGGAATGTATGAGCAGGAGTAGGCCCTCGAGCCTGCTCCGCCATTTAATAAGATCACGGCTGATCTGATAGCAACCTCAAATCTGCATCCCATCGCCCCCCCGATAACCTATCGCTCCTTTGCTTACCAAGGGCAGCACAGTAGCACAGTGGTTAGCACAGTTGTTTCACAGCTCCAGGATCCCAGGTTCGATTCTCGGCCTGGATCACTGTCTGTGTGGAGTTTGCATGTTCCCCTTGTGCCTGCGTGGGTTTCCTCTGGGTGCTCTGGTTTCCTCCCACAGTCCAAAGCTGTGCCGGTTAGGTGGATTGGCCATGTTAAATTGCCCTTAGTGTCCCAAAAAGGTTAGGTGGGGTTATTGGGTTATGGGGACAGGAGGGAAGTGTGGGCTTGGGTAGGGTGCTCTAAGGGCTGGTGCAGACTCGATGGGACAAATGACCTCCTTCTGCACTGTAAATTCTGTGACAAAGAATGTATCCACTTCTGCCTTCAAAATTTTGAAAGACTCTGCTTCCCCACCTTTTCAGGAAGAGATTTCTAAAAACCCATGACCCCCCAAGTAAAAAAGTCACCACATCTCAATTTTAAATGAGCAACTGCTTATTTTTAAACAGTGACATGTAGTTCTAGATTCTCCGACAAGAGTAAACATCCTCACCACATCCACCCTGTCAATACCCTCAGAATTTGTGTGTCAATCAAGGCGTCTCTTACTCTTCTGAACTCCAGTGGATGCAAGTCTAGCCTGTCCAACCTTTCCTCATAAGACAACCCGTCCATTCTAGGCATTAGTCTGGCAAACCTGCTCTCAGCTGCTTCCAACGCATTTACATCCTTCCTTTACTAAAGAGACCAATAATGTACACAATACCACAGATGTTGTCACACCAATGCCCTGTGCAACTGAAACATAACCTCCCTACTTTTGTATTCAACTCCCCCTCGCAATAAATGATAACATTCTATTAGCGTTCATAGTTACTTGCTGTACCGGTTGACTAGCCTTTTGTGATTCATGCATTAGTGCACCCAAATCCCTCTGCATCTCAGAGTCCTGCAATCTCTCACCATTTGGATAATAAACTTCTTTTTTATTCTTACTGCCAAAATGGACAATTTCACATTTTTCCACATTATACTCTACTTTCAAGATCTTTGCCCACTCACTCAACCTATCTATGCCAATTTGTAGCCTCCTTCTGTCCTCTTCCCACCTTACTTTCCAACCTTTAATTGTGTCATCAGCAAATTTGGCAACCATCCCATCCAAGTCATAAATTGTAAATAGTTGAGGCTGCAGAACTAATCCCTATGACACGCCACTCATTACTTTTGGCCAATCTGAAAAAAAACCATTCATGTCTAATGTCTGCTTTCCATTAGCCAGCCAATCTTCTATCCCATACAATGAGCTTTTATTTTCCGCAATATCCTTTGATTTGGCACTTTGTCAAATGCCCTCTGGAAATCGAAGTACAGTACATCCACCAGTTCCTCTTTATCCACAGCACATATTCCTTCCTCAAAGCCCTCCAATAAATTGGTTAAAATGTTATTTCCCTTTCACAAAACTATCTTGACTCTGCCTGATTACTGTGAATTTTTCTAAATGCCCTGCCATAACATCTTCCACCATTTTCCCTTTGACAGATGTTAAGCTAACTGGCCTGTCTGACTCCCTCCCTCTGTGAATAATGGGACGGGATTCTCCAACCCCCCGCCGGGCCGGAGAATCGAATCCCGCCCCCGCCGGCTGCCGAATTCTCCGGTGCCGGGGATTTGGCAGGGGCGGGAATCGCGCCGTGTCGGTCGGCGGTCGCTGTCAGCCCCCCCCCCCCCCGGGCGATTCTACGGCCCGCAGGCGGGCCTGTGCCGTGGGGGCACTCTATTCCTCCTCGTCGGCTGGTGTGGTCCTCCGCCATGGCTGATGTGGAGATGACCCCCTCCTGCGCATGCACTGGGATGACGCCAGCACACTCTGGCGCTCCCGCGCATGCACCAACTTGCGCCAGCCGGCAGCGACCTTTCGCCGCCGGTTGGCGCGGCACCAAGCCCCTTCCCTGCCGGCTGGTGCGGCGCAAACCACTCCCGCGCCAGCCTAGCCCCTGAAGGTGCGGAGGATTACGCACCTTTGGGGCGGCCTGATGCCGGAGTGGTTCACGCCAATCCTCGGCGCCGGGACCGTCCGCCCCGCCAGGTAGGGGAGAATCCCGCCCATGGTGTTACATTTGCTATCTTCCAATCTAATGGGATCTTTACCAAATCTCAGGAATTTGGGTCATTTAAAACCAACACATCAATGATCTCATTCGCCACTCCGTTTAATACCCTTGTATCGAGTCCCGGGCACTGGTCAACCCGCAGCTCCATAGTACAGGGTGTTCTCTAGTTTTCCCTCTTCCTGAATGGAGAGGATACAGTCTCCACCTTCCCACATCAGATCAGGAACTCAACAGAGTTTGTACCCACACCTCCAGCTTTGACAATCTGGAGCCAGCCCCTGAATATGGATGCATTTCAGGGGCAGCGAGATAAGTGCACGAGGGAAAAATAAATAGAAGAGTAAACTAATAAGGGGAGGGTGAGATGAAGTAGTTTGGAAGGAGGCACATGCAAGCTAGAAACACCAGCAAGGACCAGTTGGTCCGTATGTCCTGTTTCGATTCTGTAAATTCCATGCAAGCCAACACGGCATCAAGCTGCCCCTTTAATGGAATTTGCTTATCTGGAGGGGATTTTGCCCATTGTCGTTCGTCATCCAGTTGGAAAGATTGAATGGTGCAGGTTCCAGATGTCCCCACAGCCACTAACTATAACCCTATCCATTGCTCCCCCAGTCCAGGCTCACGGGAGGAATCAACCATATTGGGAAAGATAAGTCAAAATTGCTGCCCCTTCCATTTGCACTGGGCCTTGCTTATACTTTGCCAATCAAGCAAAAATCTAACAAGGTAAAGAACTGAAATATGGAGAGGGCGACATAACAAGATGGCCCTGGGTCGTCTGCTAAGTGGTGTGGGTGGGGGCAGAGCGGGAATTAATGGTCCAGCACCTGTCCTTCTGCAGCTTCTTAGGAAAACAAGCACTAAGACTGAACTCTCCAACATTTGTTCTGATTCTTAACAACGGTTTGATTCATCGGGTGGTTTGAATTACTCCCGGTGGAACAAGGTAAAATCTGACCGTTTGTCCTCCATGACTCTACATGATTTGTTTCAACAACGCTCAGATATCTCAGGGGGCTCTTATAGAATTTTCTCAACTGAATTTCTTTGTTTTTTATTTGCTGAACAATAACAATACGTATTGCCACATTGTTACCCTTTTCACACACAGTAATACCCATCGACTTGATTCCTCAAAGAGATAGGCTCATCGGTGCTCTTCTCCCACCTCCTTTCCTGAATGTTGGGGGTTCCTATTGTCGGTGAAAATCCCCAAATGGTCAGCCGCCCTCTAGAATCTCCTTTCGCATGCATGATCGGAGAGGTTCTGGTGTAACCCGCCCAGAGATCGATTGTCCCGTTCTGCAACGTCTATAATAATCTTTACAATCGTCACAAGTAGGCTTACATTGACACTGCAATGAAGTTACTGTGAGAATCCCCTCGTCACCACATTCTGGCTCCTGTTCGCGTACACGGAGGGAGAATTCAGAATGCCCAATTCACCTAACAAGAGCATCTTTTGGGACGTGTGAAAGGAAACCGGAGCACCCGGAGGAAACCCACGCGGACACGGGGAGAACGTGCAGACTCCGCACAGACAGTGACCCAAGCTGGGAATCAAACCTGGGACCCTGGTGCTGTGAAGCAACTGTGCTAACCACTGTGCTACCGTGCCGCCCATGTTGGGGGTAAAGAGGGGGCGGGGGGGGGGGGGGGGGGGGAATGTCACACCATGTGGTCTAGAGTGATTGTCTTGGTTGATTTTCCCGTTCATTGTAATTTGTGGGAGCCCACATCCATTGTGGCTTCACGGCAACGGAGATAAACCAAATCAGCACAGGCCAGAAATCCTAAGCCGGAAACATCCGGGCCTGCAGAGCCCACCACCACAGCACGTGGCGATTTATCCAATGAACCGTAACAGAAAAGGCTTTTTTTTTGTCGGCAGAAAATAACAGCCAACAAGTTGCATCTGGCAGCACTAAACTAAAGGGAAGTCAACTCTTATCAATGCGACACAAGTTCGTGTTGTTGTACAGACAGGATGAAGAGGCCTAGAAGAAGGGCCTCGCAGCCTTAGATGGGCAGTTGGTGCAGAGCCCTAAATCTAACTAAGAATATGGGAAACACATTTCAAGAGAAAGGAAAACGGTGACCAATTTGAAAATGAACGGAATCCAGAATAAAACCGCACTGATCCTTAAAACCACTAAAGAACAAGTTCCTGCACCTACAACGCACAAGCAGCCATTTCGCAGCTTCCTCACTGACACAGCAGCAAAATGTAAGAGACACTTACCAACAAATCCCGTTGTGACTTTAGACTGGCCGTCTGCTCTTTGTCAGAAATTAGCAATTGGGCCGAATTCCTTGGCCACCAGCAGGTTAGGAATAGGCGAGAGTTTGTGCTAGGCCTCGGCTGAGGGGGTTGGGTGTGTTCGCAGACTTCAGAAACTGAGGAGAAGTCTGTATCTCAGCCACACAGCTGCAGAGTCGTACGACTGACGTCATCAACTCACCGGCACTTGCGATGGAGAAGTTACACTTCCTGTTCATGCCAGGAGAAAGTGAAAACCAACCCCTTGCATGTAAAATTAAGCTGGTGAGCGCCAAAATCAGTCGCCAATGTGTTTTCAGCATCGCCTTATTAAACACAAAGAAAATTAAACTTGCTGCAAAGACCCTCTTCCAATTTCCCATTTCAAGGAATGGAAAGCAGTGTCCTGTGCCGTCATCAGCGAACGCCAGTAAAATGTCCACCTTCCTCTGATCATCCTTCCCAGAGCCACAGAATCCCACTTACCAGCTTCTCTGGACCAGTTACCTTCCAGTCATACTCAGACGAAATCCTAAAAAAAAGTATGCATTGCAAATATTTAATTTTAGGGTGGTACAGTGGCTAGCACTGCTGCCTCATGGCGCCGAGGACCCGGATTTGACCCTGGCCACGGGTCACTGTCCGTGTGGAGTTTGGACATTCTCCCTGTGTCTGCGTGGGTCTCTCCCCCACAACCCAAAAATGTGCAGGGTAGATGGATTGGCCACACTAAATTGCCGCTTAATTGGGGAAAAAAAAAAATATATTTATTTTTATGATACCGCGTGTTTTAGGAATATAACCTCCAGTTGAAGTGCAAGATAAAAGAAAAAATGTGGGTTTGAGAAACTGGTAAGACACCCGCCAAGGTAATTACAATTAACAGAACGGTTCATATTTACTTATATAGGGCCAGAATTAAAGGTGCGAACACAGCTTCCCAATTATTTTTTTTCCAATCAAGGGGCAATTTAGCGTGTTCAATCCACCTACCCTGCACAGCTTTGGATTGTGGGGGTGAAACCCACGCAGACACGGGGAGAATGTGCAAACCCCACACGGACAGTGACCCAGAGCCAGGAACGAACCTGGGACCTCAGCGCCCTAGTCCCAGTGCTAACCACTGTGCCAGTTGCTGCCGTAACAACAGGTTCTCTTTGCTTCGTAATGGAGCCAGTGAATCTGGTGAGATTACAGTAGTTCACATTTGAGAAATTAATGATTTGCCTGGGTCCCAGGGCCAAAAGGATGTATTGAAGGTAAAGTTCATTGGTTTCAAACTCTCCCTGGTCCATCTCAGGTGTGCCACATTGCTATGGGGATAGATTGAAGAGAGATTTTTTTTTGTTTTTATCTGCGCGAGTTCTGGAATGTGTCGGATTGACCCCGAGTGAAGTGAATTAACCCTCAATACCCTGTAAAGTATCATGGAATGTTTGGTTGGAAATACAAGGAGAAAAGAAAGTATTTTGGGGTTTTAACTGTTGGGAGTAATGGTTTATTTTTGCTTAAAACCTGAAACCTTGTGCTTTATTTATTTCAGTGAATAACTGGGAGTTCAAATTTCTTTTTAAAAGTTACTGGTCTCTACCGAGATCGTAACGCATGCTAATTTCTGAGCAACACTTAGTTTGTTTATCCTTCCATCTTCTGCCTTTATTAGATTTCATTTCCTTGCAGCTGATTCTTTCTTGGCCTGCTGCGGCTTTTCTTCACTCTACATGACTAGCTCTTTATCCAAGCTAAATGCATGCTTTATTCCTTTGATTTGTTCCCTCTTGTTAAACTGCGAACAACGAGTTATTTGGGAGTGTGAAAGAAACCAACAATTTTGCCTGGTCAGGAAAAAGACAAGTTTCAAAAAATGGTGAATGACTCTTTAAAGGAATCATGGCCGGGAGCTCTTCGAGGCCTTTTAAACTCAACAGCTTTGTTGGGAAGCTTCATTTCCCAGCTTTCGGGCAACATTCCCACTTCACGACACCGTGCCCTGATTCGCCATGGCAGCTGGGCATTTGGAGGGGCCGAGGTTGACGGATTTGACTTAATTGGCACACGCGAGATGGGCCGTGCCTTTGCGAAGAGACGCCAGCTGAAAACCATCACTCTCCCAGTTCGCGATCCAAGAATTCTTTCCCAGCTCCCAGATTTACAGGCCTCGCCTGCATTATGACCCAAACTAAGGTGGGAATGATTTATATCCCCCGTGAAATAGTGCTGACAACTTGGCATGCACACCCACAGCATCTGCTATCTACAAAAGAATGCCAACCCACTGTGGAGGAAGAGTGCCAGCATCAAATCGGGTCATTCAGTTCCAAATCTTCTAAATTTGCGCAAAACCTCAGCCCTGACAATGGACCTTTAATTAACAGCACGGATCTGAGGACCCACCGCTGGGCCAACTCCATCGCCTTGGTACAAAACCATTTGCCCAGCATTTATTCCCCACCTCTAATTAGTGTGAATTGGGCTAAGGACGGTACATTTATTTGGTTACCAAATTCCCAAGAGCCTCTGGAGAAATTTGGATTCCGTCCCAGTGTGCAGATGATTTGGAACCAAACTGCTTCCAAAAACCAGAAAAGGGTTGTGTGGCTCGCATGTACAGCCCCCAGTTGAAACCATCATGCTGTAGTTTGATTCATTGAGACAAAGGCTGATAAAGATTGAAGTTGGACCTGAGGTGTTCCCATTATTTGGCAAAAAATTGTAAAACAGGGAACTCAACTCAAATCCTTGTGATTTTACTCTTGAGGTCATTCCGCTGATTTCAAAGTTCACTTGAATGTGGAACGTTGGGTTTCCCTCCCGTGGTAGATCTACACGCGCCTTTATTTCACTATCATTTGTCACATGTAAACAGGGAAGCCACAGGACATGGTGAACATACTAAACACAGAACCCTACAGCCCAGGAGGCCATTCGGCCCACCGGCTCTCAGAATGAGCAACTCACTTCGTACTGTTAAGTGACACTTAATCCCGAAACACTTCTTCAGTGTTTCCCTCCCTAACACCTCCTCTAACCAAAAAAAAAACAACTGCTGTAAAGATTAAGAGGAAGGCTCGAGGGCAGGTAGAAGTCGAAAGAAGTTGAACCGTGACGTCACAGCCTGCAGGTAAGGGACTGGCTGGTGACTGGTAAGTAGTTTTTCTTCTATTTTCCCTCAGGTATTATCATGCGGGGCGCAGAGGTTGCTGAGTGAGTGCTGGCTGAGAAGGGGAGTGAATAACAGGTAAGCTCTTTCTTTTTTTATCTAGAGGGGATGGCAGGGAAGGCAGTGCAATGTTCCTCCTGCAGAATGTTTGAGGTGAGGGACGCCATCAGTGTCCCTGCTGATTTAATCTGTGGGAAGTGCACCCATCTCCAGCTCCTCAGAAACCACGTTAGGGAACTGGAGCTGGATGAACTTCGGATCATTCGGGAGGTAGAGGTGGTCATAGATAGAAGCTTCAGAGATGTAGTTACTCCGAAGAATAAAGATAGACGGGTGACGGTGAGAGGGGCTGGGAGGAAGCAGTCAGTACAGGGATCCCCTGTGGTCGTTCCCCTTAGTAACAAGTATACCGCTTTGGATACTGTTGGGGGGGGGGGGGGGGGGGGAAACTTACCGGGGTAAGCCATGGGGTACAGGTCTCTGGCACAGAGTCTGTCCCTGTTGCTCAGAAGGGAAGGAGGGAGAAGAGTAGAGCATTAGTCATTGGAGACTCCATAGTTAGGGGGATTGATAGGAGATTCTGTGGGAACGAGAGAGACTCACGGTTGGTGTGTTGCCTCCCAGGTGCCAGGGTGCGTGATGTCTCGGATCGTGTTTTCGGGATCCTTAAGGGGGAGGGGGAGCAGCCCCAAGTCGTGGTCCACATAGGTACCAACGACATAGGTGGGAAAAGGGATAGGGATGTAAGGCAGGAATTCAGGGAGCTAGGGTGGAAACTTAGATCTAGGACAGAGTTCTTAATCTCTGGGTTGTTACCTGTGCCACGTGATAGCGAGACGAGGAATGGGAAAAGAGAGGAATTGAACACGTGGCTACAGGGATGGTGCAGGAGGGAGGGTTTCAGATTTCTGGATAATTGGGGCTCATTCTGGGGTCGGTGGGACCTCTACAAACGGGATGGTCTACACCTGGACCAGAGGGGTACCAATATCCTGGGGGGGGGAAATTTGCTAATACTCTTCGAGAGGGTTTAAACTAGTTCAACAGGGGCTTGGGAACCTGAATTGCAGCTCCAGTATACAGGAGGTTGAGAGTAGTGAGGTCATGAGTAAGGTTTCAAAGTTGTAGGAGTGTACCGGCAGGCAGGAAGGTGGTTTAAAGTGTGTCTTCTTCAATGCCAGGAGCATCCGGAATAAGATGGGTGAACTTGCGGCATGGGTTGGTACCTGGGACTTTGATGTGGTGGCCATTTCGGAGACATGGATAGAGCAGGGACAGCAATGGTTGTTGCAGGTGCTGGGGTTTAGATATTTCAGTAAGCTCAGGGAAGGTGGTAAAAGAGGGGGAGGGGTGGCATTGTTAGTCAAGGACAGTATTACGGTGGCAGAAAGGACGTTTGATGAGGACTCGTCTACTGAGGTAGTATGGGCTGAGGTTAGAAACAGGAAAGGAGAGGTCACCCCGTTAGGGGTTTTCTATAGGCCTCCAAAAAGTTCCAGAGATGTAGAGGAAAGGATTGCAAAGATGATTCTGGATAGGAGCGAAAGCAACAGGGTAGTTGTTATGGGGGACTTTAACTTTCCAAATATTGACTGGAAACACTATAGTTCGAGTACTTTAGATGGGTCTGTTTTTGTCCAATGTGCGCAGGAGGGTTTCCTGACACAGTATGTAGATAGGCCAACGAGAGGCGAGGCCATATTGGATTTGGTACTGGGAAATGAACCAGGACAGGTGTTAGATTTAGAGGTAGGTGAGCACTTTGGTGATAGTGACCACAATTCCATTAAGTTTACTTTTGTGATGGAAAGGGATATGTATATACCGCAGGGCAAGAATTACATCTGGGGGAAAGGCAATGATGATGCGATGAGGCAAGACTTAGGATGCATCGGATGGCGAGGCAAACTGCAGGGGATGGGCACAATGGAAATGTGGAGCTTGTTCAAGGAACAGCTACTGCGTGTCCTTGATAAGTATGTACTTGTCAGGCAGGGAGGAAGTGGTCGAGCAAGGGAACCGTGGTTTACTAAAGCAGTCAAAACACTTGTCAGGAGGAAGAAGGAGGCTTATGTAAAGATGAGACATGAAGGTTCAGTTAGGGCATTCGAGAGTTACAAGTTAGCTAGGAAGGGCCTAATAAGAGAACTACGAAGAGCCAGGAGGGGACATGAGAAGTCTTTGGCAGGTAGGATCAAGGATAACCCTAAAGCTTTCTATAGCAATGTCAGGAATAAACGAATGACTGGGGTAAGAGTAGGGTCAGTCAAGGACAGTAGTGGGAAGTTGTGCTTGGAGTCCGAGGAAATAGGAGAGGTGCTAAATGAATATTTTTCGTCAGTATTCACACAGGAAAGAGACAATGTTGTCGAGGAGAATACTGAGATTCAGGCTACGAGACTAGAAGGGCTTGAGGTTCATAAGGAGGAGGTGTTAGCAGTTCTGGAAAGTGTGAAAATAGATAAATCCCCTGGGCCGGATGGGATTTATCCTAGGATTCGCTGGGAAGCTAGGGAGGAGATTGCTGAGCCTTTAGCTTTGATCTTTAAGTCATCTTTGTCTACAGGAATAGTGCCAGAAGACTGGAGGATAGCAAATGTTGTCCCCTTGTTCAAGAAGGGGAGTAGAGACAACCCCGGTAAGTATAGACCAGTAAGCCTTACTTCTGTTGTGGGCAAAACCTTGGAAAGGTTTATAAGAGATAGGATGTATAATCATCTGGAAAGGAATAATTTGATTAGAGATAATCAACACGGTTTTGTGAAGGGTAGGTCATGCCTCACAAACCTTATTGAGTTCTTTGAGAAGGTGACCAAACAGGTGGATGAGGGTAAAGCAGTTGATGTGGTGTATATGGATTTCAGTAAAGCGTTTGATAAGGTTCCCCACGGTAGGCGACTGCAGAAAATACGGAGGCATGGGATTCAGGGTGATTTAGCAGTTTGGATCAGAACTTGGCTAGCTGGAAGAAGACAAAGGGTGGTGGTTGATGGGAAATGTTCAGACTGGAGTCCAGTTACTAGTGGTGTACCACAAGGATCTGTTTTGGGGCCACTGCTGTTTGTCATTTTTATAAATGACCTGGAGGAGGGCATAGAAGGATGGGTGAGTAAATTTGCAGATGACACTAAAGTCGGTGGAGTTGCGGACAGTGCGGAAGGATGTTACAAGTTACAGAGGGACATAGATAAGCTGGAAGGCTGGGCTGAGAGGTGGCAAATGGAGTTTAATGCAGAAAAGTGTGAGGTGATTCATTTTGGAAGGAATAACAGGAAGACAGAGTACTGGGCTAATGGTAAGATTCTTGGCAGTGTGGATGAGCAGAGAGATCTCGGTGTCCATGTACATAGATCCCTGAAAGTTGCCACCCAGGTTGAGAGGGTTGTTAAGAAGGCGTACGGTGTGTTAGCTTTCATTGGTAGAGGGATTGAGTTTCGGAGCCATGAGGTCATGTTGCAGCTGTACAAAACTCTGGTGCGGCCGCATTTGGAGTATTGCGTGCAATTCTGGTCGCCGCATTATAGGAAGGATGTGGAAGCATTGGAATGAGGAGATTTACCAGAATGTTGCCTGGTATGGAGGGAAGATCTTATGAGGAAAGGCTGAGGGACTTGAGGCTGTTTTCGTTAGAGAGAAGAAGGTTAAGAGGTGACTTAATTGAGGCATACATGATGATCAGAGGATTGGATAGGGTGGACAGTGAGAGCCTTCTTCCTCGGATGGTGATGTCTAGCACGAGGGGACATAGCTTTAAATTGAGGGGAGATAGATGTCAGAAGTAGGTTCTTTACTCAGAGTAGTAAGGGCGTGGAATGCCCTGCCTGCAACAGTAGTGGACGCGCCAACACTAAGGGCATTCAAATTGTCATTGGATAGACATATGGACGATAAGGGATAGTGTAGATGGGCTTTAGAGTGGTTTCACAGGTCGGCGCAACATCGAGGGCCAAAGGGCCTGTACTGCGCTGTAATGTTCTATGTTCTATGTATCACACCTGGTGACTGTACTGCTGTGAGTGACTGGGAGTTATTTAATGCTCAGGTTGTCTGCGTTATCAATTCTTAAAGACTCTTTGCAAATAAACTCTGTAAGCTTTGTTTGCTACAAAATGCACGCTGTGGAGTTCTCTATCAGCGCGATCCTCCGGTCAGCCGGCAGTGCCCCCACGCCCCTGGGATTTCCCGACTGCATGGGGATGGCCACAATTGGCAACCCCATTGGCCGGCTGCGGGAACGTAGAATCCTGCTGCCGACAGGGCATGCCCTGCCAGAAAATGCGGCTGGTGGACTGGAGAATCCCACCCACTGTTTTTCTGTAGGACTTTCTAATCATAAACCCAGTCCTGCCTCCAATTTATTGGCTCACACAGTCATCAGGGAACCTGAAGCAAGTCAATGGGAGTTGAGGTACAGATGAGCCAGAATCTGATTAAGTGGCAGAACAGGCTCGATAGGCTGAATGGTCTGTTACTGCTCCTGTGCTTCTAAAGCCTGAACTGTTAATTAGGCCAACACCCCATACTGTTCCCCAATCTCCAGACTCCTTGGTTTTACCATTATCGCCTTTACATATGGCATCTGTTGCACAGGCCACTGAAAAAAAACACACGATATGGTGGCAATGAGGAGATTAACAAGTGGAATATCTGTGGGAGTTCTTCCAAACTTACTACATTGGAGGACAGGCGGATATAGCAAAGTAAATGTGCCAGGGACAGTACGCTCAACTTTCAGCCTGAAGGCTCTGGGTTCTAATACCCCTCTGAAGACCTGAGCACATAATCCAGGCCGAAACTGAGGTACTGCTACGGTCCATAGGGATCATATCTCGAGACTGTGCATTATAACATTGTAGAGTTGTGTTTATCCTATGCCAGATTCTGAAGACATGGGTCATTACTTTGGGCTGAGGTGGAGGGAGCATTAGAATCTCAAACCTTGGATTCAACAGCTCTGTAACCTTTGTTTCTCTACCCAGTTGATGTATTCCCCCTATAAAAATACAAAAATCTCCTAGGATGAGAGTGTATTGAACAGGCTGCCATGATTACGCAGCTTGCTAGCCTCGCAAACATTTTAACTTTGTCTTTACAGTAAAGAACATGGGGGAAAAGACCATCTGACAAACATCAGAAGGAGATAGAATTTTAAATAAGAGCAAACTTTTGATTTGAGGTGGTTTTTAAAACCTACACAGCTGTAAGTATTCGTGACAATTGTTAAACACAAACATTACATGAAACCTGCAAAATGACGTTCATTTTAGGATTGACTTATATGCTCCTCAAACCAGGAGACTCAAACATATTTCAAACCGTTTGCTGCATCCATAAGACACAGGAACAGAATTAGGCCCCTTGGCCCATCGAGTCTGCTCCGCTATTCAATCATGGCTGATATTGTCTCATCCCCATTCTCCTGCCTTCTCCCCATAACCCCTGATCCTCTTATTAATCAAGAACCTATCTATCTCTGTCTTTTAAAAAAAATTTAGAGTGCCCAATTCATTTTTTCCAATTAAGGGGCAATTTAGCGTGTTCAATCCACCTACCCTGCACATCTTTGGGTTGTGGGGGCGAAACCCACGCAAACACGGGGAGAATGTGCAAACTCCACACGGACAGTGACCCAGAGCCGGGATCGAACCCGGGACCTCAGAGCCGTGAGGCAGCAGTGCTAACCACTGCACCACCGTGCTGCCCCTCTATCTCTGTCTTAAAGACACTCAGTGATTTGGCCTCCACAGCCTTCTGTGGCAAAGAGTTCCACAGATTCACCACCCTCTGGCTGAAGAAATTCCACCTTATCTGTTTTAAAGGATTGTCCCTTCAGTCTGAGATGGCGTCCTCTGGTTCTAGTTTTTCCTACAAGTGGAAACATCCTCTCCACGTCCACTCTATCCAGGCCTCGTAGTATCCTGTAAGTTAGAATAAGATCCCCCTCATCCTTCTAAACTCCAACGAGTACAGACCCAGAGTCCTCAACCGTTCCTCATAGGACAAGCTCTTCATTCCAGGGATCATTCTTGTGAACCTCCGCTGGACCCTCTCCAAGGCCAGCACATCCTTCCTTAGATACGGGGCCCAAAACTGCTCACAATACTCCAAATGGGGTCTGACCAGAGCCTTATACAGCCTCAGGAGTACATCCTTGGTCTTGTATTTTAGCCTTCTTGACATGAATGCTAACATTCTTAATGCTTACCTTCTTAACTGCCGACTGTACCTGCACATTAACCTTAAGTGAATCGTGAACAAGGATCCCAAGTCCTTTTGTGCTTCTCATTTCCTAAGCATTTCCCCATTTAGAAAATATACCATAAAAATACTTAAATAAATGGAACGCGGCAATGATGAATGCAAGGATGAAACGGAACAAAGAGTTTGGGATCTAGGACCCCCATTATATTGAGTTCCTCGTTATTGCAGGTCCACAGTATAGCACTGGGGCAGTCCTACACTATCAGCGGTGCTGTATTTCTGAAGAGGCATCAAACATCTCAGAAGGCTGGAGATGATCCCTTGGGACTACTGGAAGAGGAGCAGGGAACTCTCTCTGATCTCCTGGCCAATACCTATCCTTCCACCAACAGCAGAAAAAGAGATGCTCTGTGACACCGTGCTGCTCCAAGGGGCTGGTTTAGCACAGGGCTAAAGAGCTGGCTTTTAAAGCAGACCAAGGCAGGCCAGCAGCACGGTTCAATTCACCTATCAGCCTCCCCGAACAGGCGCCGGAATGTGGCGACCAGGGGCTTTTCACAGTAACTTCATTTGAAGCCTACTTGTGACAATAAGGGATTTTCATTTCATTTCCCGAATTCGCTGCCGTATTTACTGCTTTACAGCATAACAGGCTGTGACATAATAGAAATAGATAACTGACTATCAATTACCTTGAAACAGCCGGAGGTCACAAAGGGCGCTTTAAAAATGCAAGTTCTTTCGCGGTTTCTGCCAAAGTCATGCCAGGAGAGCATGGAACGCCCCTACCCCAATTATAACCATTCAACCCACGAGAAGACAGCGGCTATCAAGCCCAGGAAAGCCAGGAATTCACACACCATTAGCTACAAAGTTACAAATGGCATTTTAAAGACAAAACAAAGCTTTATGGGGAGTGTGTTTATGGGAGGGGGGACATTACAGTGATGAGCCTGGCCCTGCAGCACAGACCATAATTTGTAGCAGCTGCTTTGTAGTTCAGCTGGTGGTTTTAAGGCACAAGGTGGCCTTGCCAAATGGCTGAGGTACAGTGTGCGTATTAGTAATTTAAGAATTATTCAGGGCCTACTACAATTAGCAGAAGACGTTTTTTCCTTATCCACAATCAAAACGGATAACTGGAAGGGAATTGAAATTAAGTGTTCCCGTTGTGACTTTTAATAACATGCCTCAAGTGACCAGAGTCCTGCTAAAACCTTCACAAGATTTGCGAACCAGTGGCGCACAATTAAAGTTTATCCCAACTCGCTCACTGGTAGATCTGTGTTTTAAAACCGCAGTGGAAAACAAAATAGTCAAATAATAATCAGTCCAGTCTGCCTCGGCCACGATTTGCTCTCATGACTTCCAGACACAGGCACCCACCCCTCCCCCCCTCCCCCCAGCTATGATAGACCTTTCTGTCCGACTTCCTCTTGCCCTTTTGCACAACATAGATAATCGGAATAAGTTACAACATAATAAATTGCATTTATCTAGTGCCTTTCAATATCTCAGGGCATCCCAGGTGCTTTACAGCCAATGGAGTGGAAACATGGCAGTCAATTCATGCACAGCGAGATTCTACAAACAATAATTAAGTAAACACCCAGACAATCTGTTTTCTTTTTAAGTGATCCTGATTGAGGGATACATATTGGCCAGGTTGAGCTGGGGAGATGTCCTCTGCTCTTCCTCAACATACCACAGCATGCTTTGTGGGATCTTGCTGTGCTGCAGCGCTTTCTACATTTCATCTATGCCTATGCTACAAAGTTGGCCCGTAAGGCACTTTGGGGCATCTTAAGGCTGCAAACCACTCTATATAACCCCTAGTGTGATATTTTTCCCTTTTGGATGTGGCCCCCTGGTCTGCAATGAGCTGCCCGTCAGCAGAAATCCACAGTGCACAATTTTGGGACGTGGTGTCTCCAGGAGCAGCCCCCCCACCGCACGTGTAACTCTTTCAGACATTTGACAAGCCAGAGTCCGCTGGATGGCCTGATTTTCTGCAGCAGTACGGCTAAGACTGAATGTAGACTGTCTGTACTTTCCCTCTCTGCACTTTCCCTTTTTTATTTACAAACATTACCCGGTTTAAACAAGTGGGCATCTGAACTAAAATACAGGATGGCAAAATGTGTGTAAAAAAAACAACAGTAGAAATAGCAGTTCTGATGTAGGTGTGAACGCAGGGATGATCCAGGTGCTATTCTGCACTGTACACAAATATATTGAAGTGTGGCAAATGGCAGGAATGCTGTTGTCTCTCTCTGCTGGTGGAATTCCATCCACAAAAAGGTCAAATAGTCAAGGATGCTGCAGATCTTACTTTAAGGCTGGGAATTCTCTCGGAGCTGCTCCATCGCTGTAACTTTGCCAGGAGTGTGGCGGGAGTCCTGCCAAGCTGGGGGGGTTTTGCCACTCATCCGGTGAGGTGGTAGTGCCGGAGCAGGAATATCTCAGAGAGAATTCCCAGCCTATGGCTCTGCTGCTGGATTGAGGTCACTTGTTTGGCGGGAATAAATATAAATATGTACGTGCATTTTGAGAATCTGGATCTTTTGCAGGGTGAGCGGTGTTTGTCTTTCACACCTGGAGGAAGCAGCTTTCAAAGTTGGGTACAAAGGACAGGGTGACTGCTATACAAAAGTTGCTGTCCCCAAACATGAACAATAACCCATTGTAAAAATACCTTCTGCTGAACCCCCCCCCCCTCCAATTATTGCCAGACTCAATGATGTGACCAACTCTGTATTTCCCTCTTCCTCTGATGATATAATCTGTTGCAGGGGGGTCAAAAAGGTGGCTCAACTCAACCTTCTCAAGGGGTGGCCAATAAATGTTGACCTTGCCGGCAACACTTGCACCCCATGAAAAACCCTGAGATACACAAAAATGTAAGTGAAAAGTTAAAAAAAAAAGTTTTGGTTACCCCTGTGCTCATGGACCAAGGCTGGCTCTGGCTCTCCAACAACACATCAATTTTACAATTCTTAGACTTTAAAAGCAGGACATCAGGTGGACAAGCAAATTAACTTTAAATCGGGTTTTACAGCAAGAGGTTGGTATGTACAAATCGGAACGTAATGTTGAATCTGTGCACAAGTGGAATACGGTATACGCACTGCAGGAATGTTGTTGAGGCAGTAGACAGCTCGAGTGCAGATTCACTGGGATGCTGCCTGCTATAAGAAAACGCAAATATAAATCAAAGACTCAAAACATTGGGCTGTTGGAACAGAGAGAAGGTTAGATGGCAATTTATAATAATCTTTATTGTCACAAGTAGGCTTACATTAACACTGCAATGGCGTTACTGTGAAAAGCCCCTAGTTGCCACATTCCGGCGCCTGTTCGGATACACTGGAAGAATTCAGAATGTCCAAATTACCTAACAGCACGTCTTTCGGGACTTGTGGGAGAAAACCGGAGCATCCGGAGGAAACCCACACAGACACAGGGAGAACGTGCAGACTCCGCACAGACAGTGACCCAAGCAGGACTCGAACCTGGGACCCTGGAGCTGTGAAGCAACAGTGCTAACCACTATGCTACCGTGCCACCCCGGATGTGTTTAAAATTATGAAGGAATGTGATCAATAGAAACAAGACATTTCCAACGTTTAAATGATCCATTATAAAGAATCTTATGTAAGATTTAGGACTGAGAGCAAGAGAAACTTTTATTTTTATGTAAATGTTGCACAGTTGTAGGATGTGTTACTGGAGTTAGCATTTGAAGAAGAGATCATGTCAATATTTAAGAATAAGCTACATAGTGGCTTAAAGAAAAGGTGATTGAAGAAATTTGGAAACCGGGGAATACATGGAATTAGGACCATGGCTCGTGTGCAGGATGAATAGGCTTTGCTGAGCTGTACGTTTCCTTGCTGTAGTTTCTGGGTCATTTTATATACTAAATGCCGACTCTTGCTTCCAGTCAGAAACCATGGAAATACTTTCAGAAGCCAGGTAAACAAGATTCAGCTTCCTGTCGCATCGTCCACTCTCGCCCATCCTCAACTATCTCGACAATAGACGTTAAACCTTCAGAAAACATGTGCCTCACTTTTTAAAAACCGAGTAAGTTCTGTAAGTTCTACAGCACACATATTCTGTGCACTGTCAACACTCCAAACTTTCCCCCAATCACCCTTCTGCGAAATGAAATGTGTCACTTAATGATGCTATGTATTCGAATTAAAACCCTTCATGGATCTGTTTGTGGAGGACAACATGAGTGAAAGATCCACTGGAAGGGGAAATCAATAGGAACTGGACAGTAAATTGTAAAGTAAGATGCATTCACCATGTTTCTGTGTGGGTATTACATCTAGATTGAGTTTGCAATTCCCACTGTCAATGCATCTAGGGCAAAGTTCATGATAAAATAAATGGCCTGATTTCATAATAATAAAAATAAGAATCTTTATTAGTGTCACCACAAGTAGACTTACATTAATACTGCAATGAAGTTACTGTGAAAATCCCCCAGTCGCCACATTCCGGCGCCTGTTCGGGTACACTGAGGGAGAATTCAGAATGTCCAATCTACCGAACAAGCACATCTTTCGGGACTTGGCAGTGACCCAAGATGGGAATCGAACCCGGGTCCCTGCCGTTGTGAAGCAACAGTGCTAACCACTGTGCTACCGTGCCGCTCCCATTTCTGTCTAAACACATCCAGCAGTGGAGATATTTCGGTGACTTATAATTATGGCTATGTTAAGATATTCACTGTGCCACTGCAACAGATAATGCTGTTTAAAACTTGTTAATTTCAAATGCCATAGACGGTCTACTGTTTCATGGTGTGAGTAATGTACTGTGCTCTACCATCCAGTGTCAGAGCAGACCACATACAGTTTACGCTTAACACAGGTTTTACAATCCCAGACCAGAGTACAATCGTGGTTGGGAGACTGGACCAAAACCCCAATAGTTAAGTTTATTTGAAAGACTGTGCGGAAAGAATGATTGACTCCAGGAGTGATGGCATGAAGAAATCGGGCTTGGTTATTTTTTAAAACAAAACTTTATTTTTTAAAAAAAATGGTGTGTACCCAATTCATTTTTCCAATTAAGGGGCAATTTAACGTGGCCAATCCACCTACCCTGCACATCTTTGGGTTGTGGGGGCGAAATCCACGCAAACACGGGGAGAATGTGCAATCTCCACACGGACAGTGCCCCAGGGCCGGGATCGAACCTGGGACCTCGGCGCCGTGAGGCTGCAATGCTAACCACTGCGTCACCGTGCTGCCCTCAAAACTTTATTATAACTACAATATTAGACTTTTAACTTCACACCCAAAAAGAACAGCTTACAATTTACATCTTAAACATTACTACTCAAATTTTCCATTAAACAACAAGAAACATACACCTCTCAATCTCTATTATTATTGGTGAATTGTGGACACACAGGCAGATCAGAAGGTAACTCCTCTCTCCAAAATTTCTCCACCAACTCCCTCTCCAATGGTTTCAAAATGTCTCTGTGCCTTCCTTGGCTCCACCCAGCAATGGCCATATCTCTCCCAAGCTGAAAAACAACTCGTCTCTGCAGGCTGTAAAGCACATTGACTCCCCAGGGACTTCCCCAGGCAAACCACCATGCATTAGCCCAGACTGAAAAACACATTCCTTTGCCAATTTCACCTACTGGCTGCTAAAACCACCCAGGTCTGGCAGAACAGAATTATTTTTAAAACAACCACATTCTAACCCTTTTATCTTTTAACCTTCAATTTGCCCACTATATGTATAATCCAATTTTCCTAACATATTTAAAACATCACACAGAATTGCAGTAGATCATGTACAGTCTATTCTGTTGAGGAATAACAGGGCAGCTAATGTATCATTTATTACGTGTTGATCACCTCTGGAAGTCATTAGTAGTCAAGTCAAGTTAAAGTTTTTCTTCCAGCGATCAAATATTCTGGACAAAGGTGTGTAGGAATAATCCGTGATTACCATTGATAATGCTGCAAAACCTCAGAATATAGAATATTCCTCCTTCTTCACATCTCCAATGTTCAACCCTGAAAGTCATCAGTTAATGGCACACATTTGATCTGGGTGGTCTCCTGGTCACAATGTGCTAATTTGTCAATTGCTCTTGTATGATTTAATGAGTCTCAGCAACAGTTTTAAATGGTTGGTTAATAACCTAAATGGTCTTTAACATGTTTCTGGCATCATGCATCTTTAGTACAGCTATATAAAAAGTAAAGCATTACAGGTGACATGTGTTTGCGATAAAATTCAGATTCTGAGAGCATGGAGGTTATAAATAGCTCCTGTCTGCTGACTGAATGAGAGGGACAGAGGGTAACGAGAGATTCAAGAACATGCAGCTTCCCAAAACAAAAAATGTCCAATAGTTTAGCACTTCAGAATTTCTCCTCTACTTACAGCTGCATTTCTAAAGTGAGATGACTGGATGTCAGACCTTTAGTGAGTGGGAGAACACATCCTGTACTGAGGAATGAAGGGAAGCTCTTGTGGTAACCACAGAGGCAATGGATTATGGAAGTCACTTGGTTCTCAATAAACCAATGATGATAGTAATATTCTTGCCCCCCGTTTTGGGCGCCATTGCGTGCTGACTACACAGATGTGAGGTTCAACAGTGACTGAAATCAATCTAGTTTTTGCCTAATTGGACACTCCATGCAAGGATCCATACAGCAGGTATGGTCCGCTGATTGAAAGATTGCATCACAGCCAAGGCCAAACCTACACAATCTCCATGTACACCCACAAGTTCCAGTTGCTGTCATCAACAGTGCTATCAAGAGGCACTTGTTCAGCAATAACCTGCTCGCGAATGCTCAGTTTGGGTTCCGCCAGGGTCACTCAGCTCCTGACCTCATTACAGCCTTGGTTCAAACATGGACAAAAGAGCTGAATGCCAGAGGTGAGGCGAGAGTGACTGCCCTTGACATCAAGGCAGCATATGACTGAGTATGGCATCATGGAGCCCAAGCTAAACTGGAGTCAATGGGAATTTGTGGGGGGGAAACTCGCCACTGGCACAAAGGAAGATGGTTGTGGTGGTTGGAGGTCAATCATCTAAGCTCCAGGGCATCACTGCAGGAGTTCCTCATCTTAGTGTCCTAGGCTCGACCATCTTCAGCGACTGCAGCAGTTCAAGAACGCAGCCCACCACCACTTTCTGAAGAACAACGAGGGATGGGCAATAAATGCTGGCCTAACCAGAGATGGCCACATCCCGTAAATGAATGAAAAGAAACACAACTTGGGCTGAAACTTTGGGCAAGTTTTTCCTGGACTCTGACCTCTTTGAGGCTAACTGAAGTTCCATCATATAAATCCTTGGTTGAGATCAGACGAATGAGCACAGGTCAGAGAAAGAACCTGATATGGGACAGTTCAGTACCACACCCAATGCTGCAATCAGGGGCTGGTTTGGCACAATGGGCTAAATCGCTGGCTTTTGAAGCAGACCAAGGCAGGCCAGCAGCACGGTTCAATTCCTGTACCAGCCTCCCCGAACAGGCGCTGGAATGTGGTGACTAGGGGCTTTTCACAGTAACTTCATTTGAAGCCTACTTGTGACAATAAGCTATTTTCATTGAGGTCCCCACCTGCTTCAAGAAGACCACCATCATACCGGTACCAAAGAAGAATCAGGCAACGTGCCTCAATGAATACCGTCCAGTGGCCCTGACTTCAATCGTAATGAAGTGCTTCGAGAGGTTGATCATGAAGCGCATCACCTCCATACTCCCAGAACGCCTTGATCCACCGCAATTCGCATACCGCTGCAACCGGTCCACATCAGACGCCATTTCCCTGGCCCTACACTCATCCCTAGAGCATCTCGAAAACAAGGACTCCGACATCAGACCCCTATTTATTGACTACAGCTCCGCCTTCAACACCATAATCCCAGCCAAGCTCATATCAAAGCTCCAAAACCTAGGACTTGGCTCCCCACTCTGCAACTGGATCCTCGGTTTTCTGACCAACAGACCACAATCAGTAAGAACGAACAACAACACCTCCTCCACAATAGTCCACAATACCGGGGCCCCGCAAGGCTGCGTACTTAGCCCCCTACTCTATTCCCTGTACACACACGACTGCGTAGCAAAACTTGGTTCCAACTCCATCTACAAGTTTGCGGACGATACGACCATAGTGGGTCGGATCTCAAATAACGACGAGTCAGAATACAGGCGGGAGATAGAGAACCTAGTGGAGTGGTGCAGCGACAACAATCTCTCCCTCAATGCCAGCAAAACTAAAGAGCTGGTCATGGGTTCAGGAAGCAAAGTACTGTACACACCCCTGTCAGCATCAACGGGGCCGAGGTGGAGATCGTTAGCAGTTTCAAATTCCTAGGGGTGCACATCTCCAAAAATCTGTCCTGGTCCACCCACGTCGACGCTACCACCAAGAAAGCACAACAGCGCCTATACTTCCTCAGGAAACTAAGGAAATTCGGCATGTCCACATTAACCCTTACCAACTTTTACAGATGCACCATAGAAAGCATCCTATCGGGCTGTATCACAGTCTGGTATGGCAACTGCTCGGCCCAGGACCGCAAGAAACTTCAGAGAGTCGTGAACACCGCCCAGTCCATCACACGAACCTGCCTCCCATCCATTGACTCCATCTACACCTCCCGCTGCCTGGGGAAAGCGGGCAGCATAATCAAAGACCCCCTCCCACCCGGCTTACTCACTCTTCCAACTTCTTCCATCGGGCAGGAGATACAGAAGTCTGAGAGCACGCACGAACAGACTCAAAAACAGCTTCTTCCCCACTGTCACCAGACTCCTAAATGACCCTCTTATGGACTGACCACATTAACACTACACCCTGTATGTGTCATCCGCTTATGGAGTTACACTGTATGTTGTGTTGCCCTATTATGTATTTTCTTTTATTCCCTTTTCTTCCCATGTACTTAATGATCTGTTGAGCTGCTCGCAGAAAAATACTTTTCACTGTACCTCGGTACACATGACAATAAACAAATCCAATCCAATCCAATCCAATCCAACCCAATCATTTCATTTGATTTGATTTCACCCTGGGAGGAGAATCCCCGGGGGGGGGGGGGGGGGGGGGGGGCGGCACGAATCTCGCCCCGCCGCTCCGACGCTGGCTGCTGTATTCTCCAGCGCCGTTTTTCGGGCGGCGCCAGGATTCCCGCCCGCCGGTCGGGGGCGTTGGCAGCGCCCCCCCCCCCCCCCCCCGGCAATTCTCCGTGCCTCGATGGACCGAGTGGCCGCCCATTTTTGGCCAGTCCCGCCAGCGTGAATCATTCAACTCACGCACCGGCGGGACCTGTCAGGTGAGTATGCGTGGGCGGTCCTCGGTGGGGCGTGGGGGAATCCGACCTTGGGGGGGGGGGGGCGGCACGGTGGCCTGGCCCGCGATCGGGGCCCCCCGATCTGTGGGCGGGCTTGTTCCGCGGGGGCACTTCTTTCTTCCGCACCGGCCCCTGTAGGGCTCCGCCATACTGCCCGGGGGCCGGCGCGGAGAAGAGAACCCCCCGCGTATGCGCCAAAATACGCGGCCGTTGCATGCGCGAGATCACGACGGCCCATTGTCGCTGGCTGGAGCGGCGCCAACCCCTCCGCCGTCCACCTAGCCCCCGAATATGCGGAGAATTCCACACTTTAGGGGGATGTTGACGCCGGAGTGGTTGCCGCCGATTTTCCCGCCGCCGTGGAGACCAGAAGGGAGAATCCCGGCCCCTGTATGGCACTATCAGCAGCACTTTTCACAATATCTCTGATACGGCTGTCATGTGTGAGTGCCAGGGTGTAGAAACGTTCAAGAGGGAGTCTCCTGCTCATCCTTCATAGCATTGATGGAATCGACCCACAAACCCCAGAAAACCGCAACACTCCTTTACTGCACAATTCCAGGGTGTCCCCAATTCTCTCACCAATGTTCTGATAAATGATCAGGAGAATGCTGGTGGAGATTCACACCCCAGGACCACACACTCATCAACGGGTTGAAATTGCGCTGAGCAAAATCCTATTGTCCACAATTTTAACAAGGCCGAACAGTGGGAAGAACATAGGAAGCTCAGGCGTGTTGCTCTGCTCTATGCTAACGTTGCACTGTGAGGTTTTAACTTGAATTTCATGGACCTTATATTGCAGCCCAAGTTGCAAAATTGTAGGATCGTGCTTCGTCTGAGCCCTCAAGGTCACCGCAGGATAAGACATACATGAAACAAGGAAACCTGGAGAGAATGGTGGAAAGTTTTAATCTTGAATATTGCTGTGGATCAGCTTGACACAACGGCAACATCAGTTTCATGTCATGTGGAAAGATGAAAATCGATTCAAATATATGTCAAAAAAGGGCAGTCTGCATGTGATTCAAAAACTCACACCTTAAAATTTTAATTGATGAAGTGTAGTAGCCTTACATTTAATGTGATAACATAGAGCGGGGGGGAGGTGTCTAAACTGTGCCTCATGGGCCTTTGAATTACATCCCTTGAAGCCTGGACAACCGAGATCATTGAAACATGTAACCGCACAGTAATCGGCAATTCGGCCCGTCGATCTTTGCTAGTATTCTTTTTCATGAAGCACCAAATCTATTCCCCATTCTCCTGATTATTCTTAGTTACCCTTGCAAGCAAATTTCAAATTTCTTTACAACATTTATTAACTGGGTTTGTGGAGAGAATTTCACATTCTAACCATCTTCTGAATAATGTTTTCCTCGCCACTCCTTTCATTATGACTACCTCAAATTGTCAATTTCTTTCCTCAATAATGTATCACGATTGAGGTCCAGGGTTTCTCTAATGTTATTCCTAACCTCAGCTCTCAGGGAAAAGGCTTAACTACTCAAATCTCTCTTTTACAACTGTTACCCTTCAACCCTGACATCTTAGTGAATCTAGTCTTTTCAATTGCTTAGAAATCCTTCCCCGATTAGATTGCAGGAAAATGACGACAACATGAAACCACGATCAAACTAAGAACTTGTACAATTTCAACAACACCTCTTTGATTTTCTATTCCATGCCTCTAGATGCAGAAGCATTATTTAGTCTTTTATTAAATATTTTTTAACCTCATCTATTTCTGTGTCATCTCTAATGAGCTGGATCTTTGCAACCCAAGATCCCTCTCGTCCCATATTCCATTGAACCACTTAGGATAAATTTATTTTCCCTGTTTGTATTTTCAAAATGCATTATACAAAGAACAAAGAAAGGTACAGCACAGGAACAGGCCCTTCGGCCCTCCAAGCCCGTGCCGACTATGCTGCCCGTCTAAACTAAAATCTTCTACACTTCCTGGGTCCGTATCCCTCTAGTCCCATCCTATTCATGTATTTGTCAAGATGCCCCTTAAACGTCACTATCGGCCCTGCTTCCACCACCTCCTCCGGCAGCGAGTTCCAGGCACCCACTACCCTCTGTGTAAAATACCTGTCTCGTACATCTACTCTAAACCCTGCCACTTGCACCTTAAACCTATGCCCTCTAGTAATTGACCCCCCTACCCTGGGGAAAAGCCTCTGACTATCCACTCTGTCTATGCCCCTCATAATTTTGTAGACCTCTATCAGGTCACCCCTCAACTTCCGTCGTTCCAGTGAGAACAAACAGAGGTTATTCAATCGCTCCTCATAGCTAATGCCCTCCATACCAGGCAACATCCTGGTAAATCTCTTCTACACCCTCTCTAAAGCCTCCACATCTTTCTGGTGGTGTGGCGACCAGAATTGAACACTATACTCCAAGTGTGGCCTAACTAAGGTTCTATACAGCTGCAACATGAGCACATTATCATTTCAGACTTAGGTGAGGAGAAACGTATTAACTCATAAGGTTGTGCATCTTTGAAATTATCCGCTCGGAAGAGATGTGGATGTGCAGTCGTTGAGAATATTAATGAAAAAGGTCAAGAGAGTTTTGGACTCTCAGGGTATCAAAGGATATGGGGGTCAGGCAGGAAGGTGGAGTTGAGTTGGATGATCTTATGGAATAGCAGAGCTGGTTCAACGGGCTGTATGGCCTATTCCTCTTTCTTACGTCTTGACCTTCATTCTCCAACTGTTCATTCTACATCCTCCCGCAATCTTTCACAATTGCCATGGATACATTTGAGTGGCATCAGCAAATTCAATATTGTTCCCTCGGTTCCTTAATCCTGTTCTATTTGTACGGGTATTTCTCAATGGCCTTGGCCTGTTTAAATGTTACAAGCCTGAAGACTTGGAAATGGATGTTCTAAATTCTGTTGTCTTATTGGTGGATCAACCCTGAATTAGAACACCAAAATTCTCAAATTAATGAGAATGCTAATTTAAACTCAGTGCGTGGCCAAAAAGGCTCCACTGTACGCATGTAGGAGTCCCACATGCTTGTGCTCTACACTCCTGGCCTAAAGCAAGCCAATTATAAATTAATTTCCTGTTAATGGTCCAATCCACGGAAAACTCCTGACACACATGAATCACTTTGTTCCAATTGAACCGTCCACTCTCCACAGTGATTGGCTGACATCGTACCTTTTCAGTGCAGCAGGAGACCTCTCCAGTGAACAAACTGGGCCACACTTTAAAGCAAGTACTCATTTCTCCAAAAACGAATCTTTCTCAGATTCAGCCCTGCCCAATATTCAACGATATTCTCCAAGGCACCTCCTAATCAAACACACCTGGACAATGTGCGGATATTAAATCGGAATCGCACAGGATTTATTTTGAAAGAAATGAGAGAGTACTTGAACATAACCACAATTTAAAGGCTTATATACTGAATAAAGGGCTAGTTTGGGGTTCATTTAGCCCTGAAGGAAGCCGCAACATTCGGGGACTGTACATTCAAGACATTTCATCTCTTGAATATCCTTTATTTTTGTTCATAAAATAGTTAGAGTAACTGTCTTTAGTTGAGCAACTTTCACATGAAAGAATTAAACGTAAAATTATTGGAGCTTGTAAGAAACGCAATGTAATAGTGCGGGACCTTAACTTTCATAATATTTTGGCAATAGTACAAAAAATGTTCCAGCACTTGCCGTACCCCTAGCCAAGCTGTTCCACTACATCTACAACACTGGCATCTCGCCTGCAATGTGGAAAATTGCCAGGTGGCAAGGTGGCACAGTGGTTAGCACTGCTGTCTCAGCTCCAGGGTCCCGGGTTCAATTCTGGCCTCGGGTGACTGCCTGTGTGGAGTTTGCACTTCCTCCCAGTGTCTGCGTGGGGTTCCTCCGGCTGCTCCGGTTTCCTCCCACAGTCCAAAGGGGTGCAGCTTAGGTGGATTGGCCATGGTAAATTGCCCCTTAAAAGGTTAGGTGGGGTTACTGGGTTTATGGGCATAGGGTGGAGGTGTGCATTTAAGTCTGGTGCACTTTTCCAAGTGCCGGTGTAGACTTGATGGCCTCCTTCTGCACTGTTGATTCTATGACTCGAAGTGTGTCCCGTACACAAAAAGTAAGACAAATTACTGCCCCCATCAATCTACTCTTGATGGAAGAGATCATCAACAGTGCTATCAAGTTGCAATTGCTGAGCAATAACTTGTTCAAAGAACAAAGAAAAGTACAGCACAGAAACAGGCCCTTCGGCCCTCCAAGCCTGTGCCAACCATGCTGCCGTCTAAATTAAAATCTTCTGCACTTCTGGGGTCCGTATCCCTCTATTCCCATCCTATTCATGTATTTGTCAAGATGCCCCTTAAATGTCACCATCGTCCCTGCTTCCACCACCTCCTCCAGCAGCGAGTTCCAGGCACCCACTACCCTCTGTGTAAAACAACTTGCCTCGTGATGTTCAGTTTATGTTCCGCCTGAGCCAATCAGCTCCTGACCTCATTACAGCCTTGGTGCAAACATGGACAAAAGAGCTGAACTCCAGAAGGGAGGTAAGAGTGACTGCCCTTAACATGAAGGCAGCATTCGACCGAGTGTGGAATCAAGAAGCCCTTGCAAACCTGGAGTCAATGGAAATCAAGGGGGAAACTCTCTACTGGTTGGAATCGGCTAATATCAATCTACATTAGTGACTTAGGTGAAGAGATAGAGAGTACTGTAAAGGAATATGCTGATGGCACAAAAATAGTTGGAAAGACTTGGGTGTGCTGGTACAAGGGGCACAGAAAGTTAGCAGGTAGGTGCAGCAAACTATTAGGAAGACATCACGTAAGTTGGCCTTTATTGCAAGGGGATTGGATTACAAGAATAAAGAGGTCTTTGTACGGTTATACAGGGTTTTGACAAGTCCACATCTGGAGTTGCGTGCGCAGTTTTGGTCTCCATATTTAAGAAAGGATGTTCTCGCATTGGAGACGGTACAGAAAAGGTTCACTAAATTGGTCCCTGGGATGAAAGGTTGTCCTATGATGAGAAGCTGAGTATTCTCTGGAGATTAGAAGAATGCGAGGCGATCTCATTGAGATATACAAGATTCTGAAGGGATTTGAGAGGGTAGACTCTAGAGATTGTTTCCATTGGTCGGGGAATCAAATACGTAGGGCCCACAGTCTTAGAGATAAGAGGCTGATCGTTTTGGACTGAGATGAGGCGAAATTTCTTCACTTGAAGGGTTGTTACTCTTAGGAATTCGGTACGCCAGTGGGTTGTGGGAGCTCCATCATTGAATCCATTTCAGACTGGGATAGACTCATTTTTGGTCCCAGGTAATGGGGAAGTGGAGTTGAAGTCCGAAATCAGCCATGATCATATTGAATGGTCTACTACAGTTGCTACTTCTTATGTCCCTGTGTTATGTGAGCAGTGAACATGGGTGATGCATTAAGTGCAGTTCAAATACCAAGTCAAATTGAAGGTGTAAAGTGCCCAAACTAGACAACAATGGAGCAGGGCATTACTGAGTCGGTTATCACAAGCGTTCAGGAAATAATCCCAGTTCTAGAGGGAATACAGTAGAGGCCACCGGGGATGACCTGATAAGATAGACCACTTCAGCCATATATAGAGAGAACTACTCAATATGATAATCAAAGTCAACATGAAACCATACCTCCGCCAGAGCAGCAGTCACGTGGTCCAGGTTCTAAACAGCAGATTAAGGACAGGCATCATGCACATTTCATTTTAGAATGGAGAGGATTAACAGATTGAAGGAAAAGGTAGTTAAGGCCAAGGCATCAGACTTTAAAAAAAAGAATCAACTAGATGCTGTGATCAGGTGACAGTAGAGTTAATATTCCCCAGAAGCGGCATCAAATGAGACAAGCACCACCTTCCAACTGAAACTATGAGTTTGCAACATCCAAGATGCAAAGATAGGATTAGGAAATAAGTGCATTTAAAACAGATAAATAGATGGGCGAGAGAGATGAGATTCAAATTTGAGTTTGCAGTCCTGATGATAGCCTGTGTGACTCAAGAGTGTCCACAAAACAGAAGGTCAGTGCACCTTCAGTGACGCAATGGACAAAAGGTCCCCACGGTCGGTCTAAGCTTTAGAAACAAGCTTGATTCCTGATTGGTGCTCAGTTAACTGGTCTTTTTATTATTGCGGAAACGAGAGACATGTTGTTGAAGCTTTTCATCTTGCACTCATCAAGACCAAATGCAAGAATGCCAAATTTCAAATGATCACAGTCATTTATACTGAAGGAAAAAGGAGTGGTTGGCAAGTCAATTATAATCAGCTAAGGCATTGCCATGGAGAAAACAATGGGGAACTGTAGGTTTTTCCATGGCATATTTTTATTTGGTTATATTATTTTTATATGGGATATTTTTATTTTGCTAAATATAAATAACATTATGTCCACAACAGATTTTTCAAACTTGTATTCCTGGATCCTTGTTTTAAATTCTTCAAAGGCCTCGCTCTCCAATGAGCTCAATGTTCATCTTCAGCTGCTTGTTCCTCCCAGCCCACTCTGCTCTTCTGCCCCCATTATTGCTTATTCCATGCCCCTCCATCGGAGCCCCTTCTTTCGGCGTTCTCTCCCCGAATTACTGAATCTTCAATTGCCTCCCAGAAATCATTTGTGCTGTGTGAGCTATTGCTCAGTGAGGATTCTTGCCTCTGAGCCAACTCCTACTCCAGGACCTAAGCACAGGTGTTGATGCTAACAATCCAGTACAGTACTGAGGGAGTGCTGCATGTTCCTAGGTGCTTTCTTTCAGGTGAGACATCCAAGACAGGTGAGAACCCATCTACTGTATGGGCGAATGTAGAAAGTCCCAAGCAACGGTTTTGAAGAATAGCACTGGAGTTCTCCCTAGTGCCCTGACCAATATTTATCCCTCAATCAACATCATTAAAAACAGATGACCTGGCCCTTATTACATTGCTATTTGTGGGTATTTGCTGTGCAGAAATTGGCTGATGCATTGCCTACATCACAACAGTGACTACAAGCCAAAGAGTACATCACTTGCTGCGAAGTGCTTTGAGGCATCTGATGGACATGAAAGTGGTTATATAAATGCAGAATACTTATTTTCTAGAAACTGTCCAACTGCTTTAATTTCCCTGTTTTTGTTCACTTCTCATAATGTTCTGCTTTATTAAAAGCTCTGGGATAAATTTTCAACTGGTTATAAAACCAATGTTTCCACTATGGCCATGAAAGTCCAACAATTTCTATAATGAGTGATGAATTGACACTGCCACTTTGAGGCCGAAGAGAAGAGTTGAAAATCTAGCCCTTTGTTCCTTTTACATAAAGAGAGCACTTAAACAAACGTATGTAATTCAAATTCAACTTTGGCTTGCCATGTGCCGCACAAAGGACAGTAGTGGGAAGTTGCGCTTGGAGTCCGAGGAAATAGGAGAGGTGCTAAATGAATATTTTTCGTCAGTATTCACACAGAAAAAGACAATGTTGTCGAGGAGAATACGGAGATTCAGGTTACTAGACTAGAAGGGCTTGAGGTTCATAAGGAGGAGGTGTTAGCAATTCTGGAAAGTGTGAAAATAGATAAGTCCCCTGGGCCGGATGGGATTTATCCTAGGATTCTCTGGGAAGCTAGCGAGGAGATTGCTGAGCCTTTGGCTTTGATCTTTAAGTCATCTTTGTCTACAGGAATAGTGCCAGAAGACTGGAGGATAGCAAATGTTGTCCCCTTGTTCAAGAAGGGGAGTAGAGACAACCCCGGTAATTATAGACCAGTGAGCCTTCCTCCTGTTGTGGGCAAAATCTTGGAAAGGTTTATAAGAGATAGGATGTATAATCATCTGGAAAGGAATAATTTGATTAGAGATAGTCAACACGGTTTTGTGAAGGGTAGGTCGTGCCTCACAAACCTTACTGAGTTCTTTGAGAGGTGACCAAACAGGTGGATGAGGGTAAAGCAGTTGATGTGGTGTATATGGATTTCAGTAAAGCGTTTTGATAAGGTTCCCCATGGTAGGCTACTGAAGAAAATACGGAGGCATGGGATTCAGGGTGATTTAGCAGTTTGGATCAGAAATTGGCTACAAGTTACAGAGGGACATAGATAAGCTGCAGCACTGGGCTGAGAGGTGGCAAATGGAGTTTAATGCAGAAAAGTGTGAGGTGATTCATTTTGGAAGGAATAACAGGAAGACAGAGTACTGGGCTAATGGTAAGATTCTTGGCAGTGTGGATGAGCAGAGAGATCTCGGTGTCCATGTACATAGATCCCTGAAAGTTGCCACCCAGGTTCAGAGGGTTGTGAAGAAGGCGGAAGGTGTGTTAGCTTTTATTGGTAGAGGGATTGAGTTTCGGAGCCACGAGGTCATGTTGCAGCTGTACAAAACTCTGGTGCGGCCGCATTTGGAGTATTGCGTGCAATTCTGGTCGCCGCATTATAGGAAGGATGTGGAAGCATTGGAAAGAGGAGATTTACCAGAATGTTGCCTGGTATGGAGGGAAGATCTTATGAGGAAAGGCTGAGGGACTTGAGGCTGTTTTCGTTAGAGAGAAGAAGGTTAAGAGGTGACTTAATTGAGGCATACATGATGATCAGAGGATTGGATAGGGTGGACAGTGAGAGCCTTCTTCCTCGGATGGTGATGTCTAGCACGAAGGGACATCGCTTTAAATTGAGGGGTGATAGATATAAGACAGATGTCAGAGGTAAGTTCTTTACTCAGAGAGTAGTAAGGGCGTGGAATGCCCTGCCTGCAACAGTAGTGGACTCGCCAACACTAAGGGCATTCAAATGGACATTGGATAGACATATGGACGATAAGGGAATAGTGTAGATGGGCTTTAGAGTGGTTTCACAGGTCGGCGCAACATCGAGGGCTGAAGGGCCTGTACTGCGCTGTAATGTTCTATGTTCTATGTTCTAAATCAGTGTTTAATATGCTGGAATTAAGTCAGGCCAACAGAGGAACCTGGCTTGGTTTTCAACAGCTCAGTGGAAAGATGTCACCACGCCAAGCTATGGCTCTGCGGAAAATCAGAGGAGGAGGTATGTAACCCTCTTTGGTTGTGCTCTGGTTCTGACTTGGCTCCTTTTCAAGGGAAGAACGATTTGTTCCAGCCCCTGCTTCAAAGAAAGATCCTCAAGAGGAACTCAATTCATCATTGCTTCGGTTAATAGCGTTTAAGTGGCTGTACTCATCGAATGCAATAGTCCTCGGCAGAAACGGAAGACCCATTTAGTCAGAGGAATCAAAGCCAGCTGTAGATCAAAACCAAATGGTTCAGAACATCAGGCTGGGGAACGCTGCCAGGAAAGGGCAGGGATCAAGGATCCTGACCACAATAAAGGGTTCTTAAGGTCTATTGCAATAATACATCAAGGACCCTCTTATGGACTTACCTCATTAACACTACACCCTGTATGCTTCATCCGATGCCAGTGCTTATGTAGTTACATTGTGTATGTTGTGTTGCTCCATTATGTATTTTCTTTTATTCCCTTTTCTTCTCATGTACTTAATGATCTGTTGAGCTGCTCGCAGAAAAATACTTTTCACTGTACCTTGGTACACGTGACAATAAACAAATCCAATCCATCCAAGGACTTGTTTACTGTCTTAGTCTTGATGTCAACTTCTTATACCCAGTATCTTCACTGTATAAGACAGCAACAAAATATGATAGAAGAGATTCAGAACAAAATAATAATCAACACTTAATGAATTTTGGGGACTTACAGTGACGACAGGCGGGAGGCAGCCGTACACGAGAGGGCTCCTGCTCAGGATTAGGAATTTCAGAATTTTAACACCCGGTCCCGGGGGCAATGAAGGCGGAAAAGGCTGTAAGAAGGCACAGGGAGGAGAAATGTCCAAGTTTGGGAGAACAACGGCCGTGAAAAAGGGGGTTAATGAAAGTCCGCCGGGGAGTGGAAAAGTCAGCGCGGGAACTGTAAGGAAAGCGGAGGCTGGAGCACCAGGGGAGGCCGCATTGCTCACAGCAGAAGCAATGACCAAGGTGATGGCTGTGGAAATTGAAAAACAGTTCACAAAGCACATGGAAGCGATGAAGAAGGAGATGGGGGCGGTATTGAAAGTGTTGGTGGAGGAGGCAATTACCCCGGTGAGGGCGATGGTATCGAGCGCAGCGGCGGAGGTGCGGGAGCAAGGTGAGACACTGAAGGAAGTGGAAGAGACATTATCGCAGCACAGTGATCAACTCACCTCGATGGGGAAGGAGCTGCGGAGGGTGATAGAGACCAACAAGGGTCTGCGAGCCAAAATGGAAGACCTGGAAAACAGATCCAGGCGGCAGAATCTGAGGTTCGTGGGTCTGCCCGAAGGGGTGGAAGGCCCGAGGCCGACGGAGTATTTTGCCACAATGTTGGCGGAGCTATTGGGGGAGGGGGACGATCCCTCCCGATATGAGCTGGATCGGGATCATCGGTCGTGGAAGCCTATACCAAGGCGAGTTAGCCGCCAAGAGTAGTAACTCTGTGTTTCCGTAGGTATCGAGTGGAGGAGAAAGTCCTGTGCTGGGCAAAGCAGAAGCGGGAGGTGCAATGGGCTGAAGCTGGTATACACCTATACCAGGACTTTACGGTGGAGCTGGCGAGGAGGCGGGCTGCCTTCAGCCGGGTGAAGAAGGCACTGTACATCAGCAAGGTGCAGTGCAGCATAGTATAACCAGCTAAGTTGAGGGTGACCTACGAATCCAAGGACTTTAATTTTGGGACAGCGGAAGCAGCGGAGGAGTTTGCGAGAAGTACTGTGGCAGAATTGAGAAATGGTCGTGTACCGATGTAGCCTCATGTAACTTTATTTTTTCACTGCCTGTTGGTGTATGTACTAAATGAGTCGGCACTGTATATATTTGGACAAGGGAAGAGTTGGGACTTTCATTTGCAATGATGGTTCTTTGGGGCTCGGGTGTGTATGCGGGGGTTGTGTGCTAAAGGGGATTTCTTGGTTTTCCTGGGACCGGGCAAGGGGGAAAGAGACCTGGGCGGGGGCCTCCACGCTGGCCAGTTTAAGCTGACCAGTGAACGGGAGTGAGGTGGGGGGAGGGGCTGCGGCCATCGGAGCCTGGTAGAACAGGTTTCGGTGAGTCTAGCCGGGGTGAAAAGTTGGGGGAAGGAACCGAGGTTGGGGGGAGGAGTTTACAAGAGGAAGTGGAGGGGAGGAATCTGGGAGGGGGGTGGGGTGTCTACAATTCATGGGTGTCATTCACGGTACTCCTTCGGGGATTGGATGGCATTGAATATTAGGGGGGGGGGGGGGGTTGGGGGGTTGACTGTATATGTCAATGGTGACCAGGGGCGATTCCTGATTCCTTTTTTTTTCCACCTTGGGAGGGTTTGTTTTGTTTGATGCTTATATTGTCATGCGGGCCATTGTTTGGGGGATGGTGGGAGGATGGGATCATTGTTGTTGGTAGGGGGATGGACATTGTATTCATTACCGTTCACTGTTTGTTGGTGGGGTGTAAATTCTGAAGAAAATGTGAAAATGGAGAATAAAAATATTGATTAAAAGTGAATTTTTATAGCATTTGTTGGTCGCAGGGCTAAAGCAGAGATAAAGCCATGCAGAGTTGATCAGTGACAGTATAGTGCGTAGCACACGGTGGCAGCAATGTGTTCAAAATGCATTGCAACAACTCAACAGAGCTTCAACAGCACATTCCAAACCCCAAGGCCTCTACCACCTAGATGGACAAGGGCAGCAGGTATATGAAAATCCCGCTGTCTGCAAGTTCCCCTCCAAGTCAAACACCATCCCGATTTGGAAATGTGTTGCCATTCCTTCACCGCCGCATGGTCAAAATCCCGGAACTCCCTCCCCAGCAGCAGGGCAGACCTACAACATGCAGACTGCAGAGGGGCAAGAAAGGCGGCTCACTACCACCTCCTCAAGGGCAATTAGAGCTGAGCAATAAATGCTCATCTTGTCAGAGTCATTCATATCCTAGGATCAAAAGTTGATGAGAAAAGGGCTACTACTGTTAACTATACCAGCTCTGCTGCCATTAATGGCAGAAAAGTTAATGTAGATTTAAGTAGTTTTTTCTACTCTTATTTTTCACTGAAGATGATGACTCATGCTGGTCGGTGGTTTCATCGACCCGGAGTAACCACACATATGAACATATGGCTTAGGAGCAGGCCGATCGGCCCCTCGAGTCTGCTCCATCATCTGATAAGATCATTGGCTAGTCTGATTGTGGCCTGACTTTCCTATCTGCCCCTGACAACCAGCACCCCATTTTATCGTGCACCTGGTTTTTTCCCGCGGAAGTTATCAGAAAAGGAAATCAGACATGGTGTATAAAATAGGTGGCAATTTGCTTTGAGCACGTCTTAAACCCGACCAATGGCCATTTAACTCCCGCGCATGGGCTAGTTTTCCCTTACGAAGGTGGCAAATCTCTATAACGTGATGGCTCCGCAGTTGGCATTTTCCGAGTGACATCTTGCCCTTAGCCTCCCTGTTATTTTTACGAACTTACTGAATTTCCCCAGTAAACTCATAATTGAGAGCATAGAAATCTTTAGATCAATATGATAGTTGTAACATAATTAAACCAATTAAACTACTTTGCCCAGAATGTGAACAATTTTATATGTTACGCAGGAACATAGCGGCAGAGGCCTTAGGAGCAGGAAAAAGCCATCGGGTCCTTCGAGACTGCTCTGCCATTCAATAAGATCATGGCCAATCTGGTTGAGATCACAACACCCCCATAACCCTCGACTCCCTTGTCTATCAAAAATATATCCAACTCAGCCTTGAATAAATTCAATGACCCAGCCTCCACTGCTTTTCGGGAGAAAGCATTCCCCAGACTAATGGCACTTTGAAGGTAAACAATTCTCATCTCGGTCTTATTCTTAAACTGTCTCCCCTTATTCTAGTCTCCCCCACAAGAGGCAACGTCCTCCCATTATCCATCCAATCAGGTCCCCTCAGGATCTTTTATGTTCCAATAAGATCACCTCTTATGCTGCTAAACTCCAATGAGTCCAGGCCCAACTTGTTAAGCCTTTCCTCATAGGATACGCCTTTCGTCCCAGGAAAGATTCACATGAACCTTCTCTGAACTGCTTCTAACACAATTATATCCTTTTTCAAATAAAGAGACCAAAACTGTACACCAGAGGTGGCCTCACCGAGACTCTGCACAGCTGAAGTAAAACTTCTCTACTTTTATACTCCACTCCTGTTACAATAAATGCAAACGTTTCATTTGCCTTCCTAATCACTCACTTAACCTACACACAAATGTATTGTGTATCATGTACCAGGCCACCCGGATCCCTCTGTATCACTGAGTTCTGCAATCTCTTTCCATTTAAATAGCATATAGCTTTTCTATTCTTCCCAGGAAGGTGGACAAGTTCACATTTACCCACATCATAATCCATCTACCTATTTTGTTCCCACTCACTTAACCTGTCTATATTCCTTTGTGGGCTCTTTACCTCCTCTTTTCAACCTACTTTCATACCTTTCTTGGTGTCTTTAGCAAATTTAGCTACCATACATTCAGTCCCTTCAGCCAAATGCTTGATAAAGATTGCAGTATATATCATTGTGGCATCCCACAGCTTGTCAACCTGAAAATACTCATTTATCCCTATTTCCTGCTTCCTGTTAGCTAACCCTTTATCCATGCTGATATGCTACCTCCTACAGAATCAACTCTTAATTTTTGCGGTAACCTTTGATGTGCCACCTGATTTTCACAGTAACTTCATTGCAGTGTTAATGCAAGCCTACTTGTGACAATAATAAAGTTTATTATTATTAAATGCCTTTTGGGAATCCAAGTATGCCACATCTACCGGTTCCCCTCTACACCTTGCTCATTACTTCCTTATAAAATTCTAATAAATTAATTAAACACGATTTCAAGACCATGTTGCCCTTGCCTGGTCCATTTCTGTTTCGGTGTCCCATTTGACACTAATCTCCTCTCCCCTTCCATTGTTATTTGATTTATTTATTGATCCCAGAATCTCATTGGTTAACAAAAAAAAAAGAAAACAATACAGCACAGGAACAGGCCCTTCGGCCCTCCAAGTCTGTACGGGTCAGTATACCAATCTTTGCCAAACTTCCTTGTGCCGTATCCCTCTAACGAACAAAGAAGGAGATACACTTTTGGTCCCTGCATTTACCAAGATCCCAGCTGCCCACTGCCTTTGCCGCGCAAGACTCAGTGCACACTTCCTGCAAACGAAACAGTATTCAAGCACAAGTCGGCACATTATTCCAAAGGAAAGGTCTTTATCCCAGCCTCCCTCTCACAGACTCCTGGACATGGCCACATTGTGTGGCCTTGGCCGAGACAACAGGATTTAAAAACAGACAGCAGAGCACAATTGGTCTGAAAGCTTCCACCATAGCCCGATAACCCTTAGTGAAACCAGACACAAAGACAGGTTTGATCCAATCCATCGTCACTTTGTGACTCCCTCCCTTGACTGACTAGGATCCACGTGTGTGCTGAATATGCACTGATTCCTGCCTGTCTTCTGATATGTCCAGTCTGTTTCCAGCTCCCTTCATATACTTTTGCTCCATAAAGAATGAAGAAACATTATAGTCTAAAACAGTTTAAAGTTAAATACTCGCTCAATTAAAATTTATTTCTGACCAATTTCCTATTAGGCAATCCAGTGGTTTTAAGTGTGTAGCCATGCCAACAATTTGCAATTCACTTAATTTATCATTTAACCAGACTTTTATGTCTACTGTTTTCCACTGACATGCATCTTTATTATTTCATATATCATTCTTTATTGTTCCATTATATTGGTGCTATATGTTATTTTACTGAACCAGTCTGTGAAATAGGTCTCTCTAACCTGAAGTGCCCGCTGAAGGAGGATGGTGGTCAGCCAATTTAAATATGCAACAGCCCAATTAAGTCCCCCTGGAGGCTGGCAGCTAAATGAGGCGGCACCCTTGTAGCGGGGAGAAGGATGGTGTTGTTTTTTTAAGCTAAGGAATGGGGATGCAGGCTGGGAAGATGGCCCCCCGCCAACCCAGCAATTTCCTCAGGGGAATTTCCCCCTCCACCATCAGCAATTTATTTTTCTTCAGCAGTAAGTTTCCACAATGCTTCAACACTGGCCACCTTGGCACTGCTAAGCTGCCGGACCTCTGATTGGACTGGCGGACCTTGGAGGCGTGACTGTCACCCTGAACAGGTCATCAACGGGGCCAAAGCTAAGTAAATGTGGGGGAGAGAGAGGGGTCCTGCTGGCCGCCCGTTAGTGCCGTCGACCCACTTTTCTGGCCAATGTCACACCATCCGCCTAATGGGTGAAATTCTGCTCTATGTTTTCAGATGAAGTTGCTGAGGAACAGCGTTTAGGTGAGAAAACGGAGGTGGCTAAGGATGGATACCTGAGCTAATGGTGCGAGAGTGGGAATAGAAACGTGGTTTTCTGGCTGTGATTCTACACTGCACTGCTCTCTAACACGTAACATCAATTGGCACGGAGATGATTAGCTCTATAATGCCATAAACTCCCCATTCCTTGAGGCCCTGGGCATTACACAGTGGTTAGCACTGTTGTTTCACAGTGCCAGGGTCCCAGGTTCGACTCCCAGCTTGGGTCACTGTCTGTGTGGAGTCGACACGTTCTCCCCATGTCTGCGCGGGTTTCCTCCGGGTACTCCGGTTTCCTCCCAAAAGCCGTGCTCGTTAGGTGAATTGGACATTCTGAATTCTCCCTCCGTGTACCCCAACAGGCGCCGGAATGTGGCGACTCGGGTCTTTTCACAGTAACTTCATTGCAGTGTTAATGTAAGCCTGCTTGTGACAATCAAGATTATATTATTATTATTCCAGATTACAACAACTGACTACACAACAATAATTTCATCTAGTGTTCAATTCTTTTGCCAGTTATTCAAACCCTTCACGACGTTAAATAGGAAGAATAATAATTTCATTAATATAGTGCCTCACTTAACCTCAGGGTACCTCTGACAGTGAATAGATCCAACAATAACAAAACACTGGTGAGCCTGTCTGCAAAAAAAAAAAAAGGTGGTCTTATAGCACAAGTATCACCCCTCTCCAACACTCGGGATTAAAACAGTGCCGATGTACAAACAGCTTAAGAAACTCGCATGCTCCACGTCCCAAAGTAAAAATAATCCTGAGTTTAATTAAAGCAATAATTCAGGAAGTAAAATCTCAAATACTGAATGAAACATCATTACATTTAGACATTAGGCCCCATAATATTGGCAATATGTGAGGTTTGTCTTGTTGAAACCACCCTTCCATCTATATTAAATAGAGTAAGAAGGCTATAAAGTACTTACATTGTGGAATGCCTTCTAGTTCCCAAAAGCTCAAAATAATCAAACTATTAAACTCAAAATGCTGGCGCTTCGCCGAGTGCATTTCTCACAGACGGACACAAGGGGCGGGATTTCCTGCTCCCCCACCCCACCCCCGTGGCGTGTTTTGCGGTGGAGGCACGCCATTGGCAGGGATCTTCTGATCTCACCGCTGTCAATAGGGCTGCCCACTTGTTCACACCCTCCGCTGCTGGGGAACCCGTGGTGTGGGAGGGGGGGTCACCGTCAGCGGGACTGGAAGATCTTGGCGGCAGGAATGGCCAGAAAATTCCGCCCATTGGGGAAATTACTTTAGGTACTTACAGGTGCGGGACTTTGTACGCAGCCAAGTCCCATCCTTCCCACGCCTCCCGCCAATAGGGATCCAGGACAGAATAGTCTCTAGAGGAGAAGGAGAAGAGGGTAGATTCTCGGATATTTACAAGGTGCTCATGAAGGGAGAAGAGTCCCAGACGGAGGAACTGAAACTCAAATGGGAGGAGGAACTCGGCGGGGACACGGAGGACGGGATATGGGCGGAAGCCCTGAGTAGGGTAAACTCAACTGCAACATGTGCCAGGCTCAGCCTGATTTAGTTGAAGGTCATTCATCGGGCCCACATGACAGTGGCTCGGATGAGCAAATTCTTTGGAGTAGAGGACAAGTGCGCTCGATGCGCGGGAGGACCAGCGAACCACGTTCACATGTTTTGGGCATGCCCTAAGCTTGGGGGGTATTGGGAGGGATTTGCAGGGGTCACGTCCCGGGTGCTGAAAACAAGGGTGGTGATGAGTCCAGAGGTGGCAATTTTCAGGGTTTCGGAAGACCCGGGTGTCCAGGGGGAGAAAGAGGCCAATGTTCTGGCCTTTGCTTCCATGATAGCCCGGCGGCGAATACTGCTGGCATGGAGGGACTCAAACCCCCCGAAGACCGAACTATGGCCTTCGGACATGTCACGTTTTCTGGGTATGGAAAAAAATCAAATTCGCCTCGAGGGGATCTGTATTGGGGTTCGCCCGAAGGTGGCAACCATTCATTGACTTCTTCGCGGGAGAGTGAACGTCAGCGGGGGGGGGGGGGTGGAGATAGAGTAGGAGGGATAAATAGGCGGATAGTGTCTATGGGAGAGGAACGGGTATGTGCATTATGGTTTGGTTGAAGTGTTGGTTTTTCGTTGATATTTGCATATTTCTGTAATCTGTAACTGTTTACAATGCCAAAAAAACCTCAATAAAATTGTTTGTTGAAAAAAAAAGAAAATTCCGCCCATTGTTGCTCAGCTGCAGCCAGTGGTACATTCGCAAAGCAATTAGTCCCCAACTGTTTACAAATAATATAACAGGACGTTACCACTGACATGGACACTGCCAAGGTGCCAAGCTGGCATTTTCTGTGTGCGCACGATCAGGCAGGGGTTGCCCGGTGTGGGACGCCCGGGGGACCCTCCAATGTTGCGTTCGGGCTTGGGGGGTGGGGATTGGGAATTTTTGTGTGAGCCTCAGAGATCGAGGCGGTAGTTAGCACTGTTGCTTCACAACGCCTGGGACCCGGGTTCGATTCCCGGCTTGGGTCACTGTCTGTGCGGAGCCTGCACGTTCTCCCCGTGTCTGCGTGGGTGTCTTCCGGGCGCTCCGGTTTCCTGCCACAAGTCCCGAAAGACGTGCTGTTAGATGAACATCCTGAATCCTCCGTGAGTGTACCCGATCAGTCGCCGGAGTGTGGCGACTAGGGGATTTTCACAGTAACTTCATTGCAGTGTTAGTGTAAGCCTACTTGTGTCACTAATAAAGATTATTATAAAAATGGAGTCCCGATCTCTCGCTACAACGGGAGTTCTGGCGAGCAGAGCACCCCGTTGTAAAAAACGGGGCTATGTGCAGCTGCACGTTCCCCTTTTACGCCCCATATTCAACGCGAGTCGCGTTGAAAAGCCGCGTTTCTCTCGACATTGCGGGTGCTGGGAAGCACGCGGCTAAATGAGCTCGCTCAGGGAATTTGTTGCCTTTTGGTTGAACCGAGCCCCTTGTCTTTCGCGAAGGTGGATCCGTATCAGAAAGCACCTGGAACAAAATCATTAACACAGATAAAACGTCACCAGAGAAAGAGATTTTCCTCCATTCTGGATGGTCAGTGTTGCTGTACTGTCAGTTAAAAGCTCTCAGTGTGGCACTATTTACATGGTAAACTGGTGTCAATGTTTGGGCAAAGGATTATGATATTTGTGTAGAAGAACGTTTAGAAGCTGTCTGAGGTAAGGGAACACAATGTGCGAGAAATAGAGGACAAACATCCTCTGTGGTCAATTAGTAAGAAAATGATCCCTGCAAAATAAACTGAGACTTCCCCTCTGCTGCCTAAGGAGTCCCTCGCTAAATAACCAACAGCCATCAAGCAAAGGAGAAACCTTGAGGACACCGTGTTGTTAATTGCCAATTATTTCAACGAGAGCAGCAAAGGCCAAATAAAAAGATGATACATTACAAGGACAAGAATGCATGGAGTGGGGGAGTAACCATTCGGCAAATCGAGTCCCTCTTAGACAATGTACTATAACGGACAGAGGAACTTTAAATCTTTGCAATCCCACAGTTTTGAATCTCCTTTGGGTTGGTTCTGCATAAATGGACGTAAACGGTTCCACTGCTCAATTTCGAATGAGGCTGGGGGAGTTCTACTGTTGTCTTGACCGATAATTTAATCCTTCACCCAATATCACCAACACAGATTACCTGGTCATTATCACATTGCTGTTGGTATGGGTTTGCTGTGCATAAATTGGCTTGGCGCGTTTCTTGCATTACAACAGTGATTACATTTCAAAAGTTCTGAGGTAAAAAAAATGGCGCTATTCAAATGCTATTCGCTCTCTCTTTGATATTTCCTAATCCCCAAAGATCATCAATCAAAGACTTCAGAATATTTATTTGCCCTCCTTTCTTCTCTCAATAGTGTCATAATATACACCAGTATATCATGGTGCAGACACACACACACTGATGGACACACAGTGGGACCAATCAACACACACAACACCCCACCCAATCACCAGTTAGAGCACACGCACTAAAGACAGGGGGCATCAGAGTTCCCGCTCATTCAAGCTGCAGCTTCCTAGTAGGACAGAGCTCACAGCCTGCAGCACAGACATTCTCCATGTGCTGAGTGCATCGAATAGTTAGGACAAGGCAAAGGTCCTTAGTTAAAGCTAGTATTGTGTTAACCCACAGTGAGAGTATGTTAAGCAGTTAATGATTCAATAAAATAGTGTTGCACTATTTCAAGTGTTGGTGGACTGTACGTGTTCCACGGATCCAGAGCGCCCAACACAACATGATAACCAGGAGTGGTGTGATATTAGCACTTCTTAGACCTATCTGCAAATGATCTGCCTTCCCCCAGCATTCCGTCATCCTGCAACATGGACAACATCTGCCCGCCGCTGCCGCTCCGCATCGCCGGCAACCTCGGGGCCAACTGGAAGATATTCAAACAGCGCTTCCAGCTCTTCCTTGAGGCCACAGACAGTGAGGACGCCTCAGATACCAGGAAGATTGCTCTCCTCCCATCCAAGGCCGGGGACCATGCCATCCACATTGTCAGTTCTCTCACCTTTGCGGATGAAGATAAAACAAAGTTCAACACGGTCCTCCTCAAGTTTGACACTCACTGCAGCGTAGAGGTGAATGAAAGTTTCGAGCGCTACGTGTTCCAACAGCGTTTGCAGGGTAAGGATGAACCTTTCCAATCCTTTCTCACTCACCTCCGCATCCTTGCGCAATCTTGCAGCTACGGGCCCACCTCCGACTCCATGATACGCGACCAGATCGTTTTCGGTGTTCAGTCGGACCCCCTACGACAGCAGCTCCTCAAAGTAAAGCAGCTCACCCTAGAGACCGCCATTGAAACCTGTGTTCTGCACGAAAACGCCACGAGTCGGTATTCCCACATCCAAGCAGCTGAAATGGCGCGGCAAGGTCCCCACGAGGTGGAACGGGTCCAAGCAATTGAGCCACTCCAGTACCTCAGCCTGGATGAGGGCGGCCATTTTGCCCGCTTTTCGCGGACTCCCGCGCTTGTGCGCACCAAACGAGGGCACGTCGACGTCGAAGAAGGTAATGCGCAGGCACGCACCACGCACGACCGCACCGCGCATGTTGAAGTGTTGGTGACCTGTCTGTGTTCCACGGATCCTGAACGCCCAACACAACAAATAGGTAACGACCATTCCTTCTGGGGTAAACCAGGCAGTGGCATGCTCTCTGTTCTGGGGGTTCTACAAGGGAAATAAGCATTTCAGTGAAATGGTTCCATCACTAAACAGGAAAATGCACCTTCAATCAGGCTTCGCAGGCAATATCATAGATCATAGAATTTACAGTGCACAAGGAGGCCATTCGGCCCATCGAGTCTGCACCGACTCTTGGAAAGAGCACCCGACCCAAGGTCAACACCTCCACCCTCTCCCAATAACCCCACCCAACACTAAGGGCAATTTTGGACACTTAGGGCAATTTATCATAGCCAATCCACCTAACCTGCACATCTTTGGACTGTGGGAGGAAACTGGAACACTCGGAGGAAACCCACGCACACATGGGGAGGAATGAATCACTGGGCCCTTCCTTCATGACACTGATTTAAAGGATCAATGACTGTGGTAGATGTTGCTTCGACTCACAAATAAAAACTGCTCTCTCCCTGTCAGATAAGGGAACAGCCAGGAGACAAATTACAGTCTTTGCTTCCAGCTGAATTCAAAAGCCTCTTCTTCGAGGAACTGGCAATTCCTCAGGACTTGAGGCAGTCAGTGACTCGATAGCTCAAACAGAAGTGGGTCACCGCACTGACGGCTCCTGCCGCCCCACGAAAGGTGACTTATTTCTGCTCTGGTGACAATAATTGCTTGGGCAGCAGACATTTTGGCTTAACTCTTGCTTGAGTTACATTGACTGCTGCCTCTCCTCACGGCTGCATTTAGAAGTATAGCTTCATGTATGAGCCTGCACAGTGGTACACAGAAAACCTGCCCAAGGCAGGTTTGGGGCAGAGCTGGTATCTATCGTCTGACAATACATCCTAAGGAAAGAGAAAATGCTGGAAAATCTCAACAGGTCTGGCAGCATCTGTAGGGAGAGAAAAGAGCGAACGTTGCGAGTCCGATGACTTTGTCAAAGCTTTGACAAAGAGTCATCGGACTCGAAACGTTTGCTCTTTTCTCTCCCTACAGATGCTGCCAGACCTGCTGAGATTTTCCAGCATTTTCTCTTTCTTTACAGATTCCAGCATTCGCAGTAATTTGCTTTAATATATCCTAAGGCTCAGAAAGGCGCTCTGTAAATGCAAACTCTTTCTTTCATAAATTCCAAATGCTATCCCAGTTGAGATCTGCTAATACTTAACAAAACGGAAGACCAACCCTGCGTCGGTTGATCGTAACAGATCATCAGCCACATCAGGTGCTGCACATTTTTTTCAGCAGGGAAGTGCTGTATCAGATCTGCCTTTCTGCTGGTAGATTTGACTGTGCATGGAGCTTTAAGGACAAGGTTGGGCAGCACAAAGATTTATTGTGTATCAGATGGATGACCGCTCTTAAATTCAGCTGAGGCTCCCAAAACAGGACGGTGCAGCTTTAAACTGCTAAGTATATCCAAGCAAGCTGGCCATTGTAACATTAGTCTTCAAAAACAAGTAACAAAACTCTCTGCCTTCCATCTGCATTGCTGTCACTTTAGCCATTCATAAAATGTCATTACCAGCTGAGCACTTGTCTAATTCTCCAGCCCCTCTTCTCCCAAAGGTGTCAACGTGGGTCAGCTGTCCTTTAGAATCTCGCCCCCCACCCCCACTCCGGCCTGGTGTATGAACCTCTTGACATGTCCACAGCAGGCACATACTCAACTTGTTCACTGGGATCAACATATGGAGGTGGTGAATGGGGGGGGGGGGGTTACTTTGGAATAAAAGGGGAGGGGGTCTTAATTAAAAAAAAAATTCTGACTCATATGTGATGGTTTGAGGTAAAAAAAAAAAACCTCTTTATATGTGGGGAAACAATTAAGATTTTCCAAGGTCCTTTTTTTCCAGATAGCAGAAAAGATTGTGAACAATGGTAATTTTTTTGTAGATTTACTTCATAGAATTCCTACAGTGCAGAAGGAGTCCATTTGGTCCATCGAGTCTGCACCGGCCCTTGGACAAAGCACCCCATTTAAGCCTACACCTTCGCCCTGTCCTGTAACCCAGTAATCCCACCTAATCTTTTTAGATACTAAGGGGCAATTTAGCATGACCAATCCACCTAATCTGCTTAGCCAGGATAGTGGAGGAGGTGGTGGACCCGGACTCTTTGGTGGCGATATTTGGGGTTTCAGAGAAGCCGGAGCTCATGGAGAAGAGGAAGGCCGATGTCGTGGACTTTGCCTCCCTGATTGCACGGCAGCGAATTTTGCTGGAGTGGCGGTCGGCATCGCCACCGGGGAGTCACAATTTTTTTAAAATTAAGACCCCCTCCCCTTTTATTCCAAAGTAACCCCCCCCCTCCATTCACCACCTCCATATGTTGATCCCAATCAACAAGTTGAGTATGTGCCTGCTGTGGACATGTCAAGAGGTTCATACACCAGGCCGGAGTGGGGGTGGGGGGCGAGATTCTGAAGGACAGCTGACCCACGTTGACACCTTTGGGAGAAGAGGGCTGGAGAATTAGACAAGTGCTCAGCTGGAAATGACATTCTGTGTTGGTTGGGTGACCTGTACGACTTCCTGGGATCAGAGAAGATGAAGTATGAATTAAGAGGCTCTTCAGGGGGTTTGAGGACAGTTGGGGATGTTTGTGACCGTGTTTGAGGGGCTGTTCGTCGCGGGGAAAGGGGGTGAAAAAGGGGAAAAATTTGTAGTTTATTTTAATAAATTTAGAGCACCCAATTATTTTTTTTCTCCCAATTAAGGGGCAATTTAGCGTGTCCAATCCACCTAACCTGCACATCTTCGGGTTGGGGGGGGGGGTGAAACCCACGCAGACACGGGGAGAATGTGCAAACTCCACACGGACAGTGACCCAGAGCCTGGATTCGAATCCAGGTCCTCAGCGCTGTAGTCCCAGTGCTAACCACTGCGCCATGTGCTGCCCTACAGACTATAGTTGATTGTTGGGAAGTATGTTTCCCAGGGTGTTTATTCGCTGTAACCTGTTTTGATACATGTTTATAATAAAATACATTGAAAAATCCACCTAACCTGCACATCTTTGGACTATGGGAGGAAACTGGAGCACTCGGAGGAAATCCACGCAGACATGGGGAGGACGTACAGACTCCGCACAGACAGCCACCTGAGGTCAGAATTGAACCCGGGACCCTGGAGTTGTGAAGCAGCAGTGCTAAACACTGTACCACCCTAGTGCTGCGTGCTGAGGATTTTTAAAGGAAAATATGCTTTCTATTGTTCAGATTCCTTTTTCTTCTTCAAAACGTACAGTTTATTTTTATTTTTTAATAATCTTTATTATTGTCACAAGTATGCTTACATTAACACTGCAATGAAGTTACTGTGAAACGTTAGATCGCATCTGCGGCCAGAACACAATGAATTAAAAACAAAAACATGCATTTATATATCACTGTTGGACACACAGCCACGCAAGGAGGTTTCCGGACAAATGACCAATATTGTGGTCAAAACCACAAAGCAGCATCTTAAAGGAGGAGAGAGAAAGAAGAATGGAGAAGTTCAGGGAGGATTCTAGAGTGTGGGGTCTGAGCTGTTGAAGGCAATCCCCAATCGGTGCAGCAATTAATATTGGGGATGTGCAAGATGCCAGAATTGGAGGAGCAGAGAGAAAGAACTTGCATTTACATAGTGCCTTTAGTTTAGTCCTCAGGGAGAACGCAGGTGTCATATATGAAGCACACATGTATCTTTTTTTTCCTTTTAAAAAAAATGTATTTTGTTACAAACATGTATCGAAACAGTTACAGCGAATAAACACCTCAGGAAATATACTTCCCAACAATCAACTACAGTCTGTATGGATTTTTCCCCTTTTTCATCCCCCCTCCCCCCCCCTGTGACGAACAGCCCCTCAAACACGGTACAAACATCCCCCACCTTTCCTCAAACCCCCCTGAAGAGCCCCTTAATACATTATCTTCTCTAACCGCAGGAAGTCGTACAGGTCACCCAACCAAGCCGCTACCTCCAGTGGCGATGCCGACCGCCACGCCAGCAAAACGCGCCGCCGTGCAATCAGAGAGGCGAAGGCCAAGACATCAGCCTTCCTCCTCTCCATGAGCTCCGGCTTCTCTGAAACCCCAAATATCGCGACCAAAAGGTCCGGGTCCACCTCCTCTCCCACTATCCTGGCTAAGACCGCGACCACTCCCGCCCAGAATCTTCCCCAATTTTTAGCACACATGTATCTGAAAGCCTTCCCTTATCCCATGTGACACAGCAGAACAACAAGCAATTGTTGGGGTAAAGTCGGGAGAGGTAGCGAAAGGCTTCCGTAGATGGAAGAGGCTGCAGGCCTTAAGGGCAGAGTTCTAGTATTTCCTGTGACAGGAGAATAGCAATAATGGGATACTGTAGATTGTTGCACCGACATGTGAAACCATCAAGGGCCGAAGGGCCTGTACTGCGCTGTAATGTTCAATGTTCTATGTTCTATATATCTTTACAAGTTTGTTCTCAAGAGTTAGAACTATCATTCCCTACAGGTCGACTTGTCCAGTTTGACTGCAGATCATGACTGCAGATCATGAGGTTTTCCAGTTCGAGTGTGCAGGACTTACTGCAAATGCTGACACTTCTTGGGAGCCATGATTGATGAAAAGCAGTGTTAGCTATTCAATATGCTTGCTTTATTAGCATCCAGAAACATAGCGAGCGTATTAGTGAACCAACAAATGCAGCAATCACACCGGGCTAATGTCAACCTCGGTAAGCCTACTCCATCGATGTCAACAGGAACACTTGGATTCACTAATCTATGCACGAATGGAAAATAACATGACCAATGTACAGCACACTCTGGTAGCACATTTCAGTTCAAATATTTGCTCATCTCTGCTCCAGTTACCGGGCCTGAGTGACAGCGGTGGTTGACACTCGGGCTGGTAGAATGTCGCTAGTAGGTTGGAGGAGCAAACGCTCGAGGCACCTGTAACAATGCACAAGGTCATTAGATTTCCTCAACGGTTGGAGTCTGCAGAATCCATCAGAAACAACTCTCAGCTTTCACCACAGTGAAGTCGGGACCTCGTTATTAACCATCCCGCCTGCTTTCCAGGCCATACGTCTGTCACTCGACCCTCACGCAGACATCATCCACTGATTACAAACCGCTGCTGCTGGTTTTATGCCAGAATCTAAACAAAGCCATTGGACTCAACAATCCTGCCTCTTTTCCATCAACCCAGCCCAACCCTTACCACAAATGTAGTTAATTGTGTTAACACATTGCAAGCTGATAACAAACACTTTTAAAAAAAAATCACAGACTGTAAGTAAACTCAATTCCATCGATAATCTTCACATAGCTTGACCTCCAAGGCATTCCTTTCGAGAACATGTAAAAGTCGGTGGGCGCACTTCAGCAATACAGTTACACTTTTGTTGTGTAGCTTGAGAAATGTGATCCCAAAGGGTGACAAGATCGCAACCTGAAATGTAGTAGGGTTGACATCGCACAATTTTCACATATAGTACAGTTAACAGACCACCAGAAAGTTTTAGTCAAGGAAGACTTTCTATGGTGTTTTTCACAACCAGCAGAGATCGTAAATCACTTTCGAGCCAATGAAGTTCTTTTGAAGTGTGGTCCCTCTCGTAATGTAGGAAAGGCAGCAGCCAATATGAACACAGCAAGGTCCCACAAACAACAATGTGATACTTGACCAGATCATCTGTTCTTTCTAATATTGATTGAGGGCTAAATATTGACCAGGGGACCAGGGAGATCTCCCTAACCTTTCTTTGAAATTGTGCCTTGGATCTTTTATATCAACCTGAGGGGTAAACGGGGCCTTGGGCTTAATAGCTCATCCAAACGATGGCACCTCTGACAGTGCAGCACTCCCTCAGTGCTGCACTGGAGTGTCAGCATCGATTTTTGTCACACCCTTTTTTGCAAAAGATCAAAATGTATCCAAAATCATGAGTGGGCTGGACAGAGTAGAGAGAGAAACTGTTCCCACTGATGGAAGGTCCAGAAAGGCACAGATTTAAATTCATTGGCCGAAGAAGCAATGGGGACACGAGGAGAAACCTTCTAACACATTGAGTGGTTAAAATCCCGAATACGCTGCCTGACTGTGTGGTGGAGGCATATTCAATCAAGGCCCTCGAAAGGGAATTGGATTATTGTCTGAAAAGGAAGAATGTGCAGGGCTACAGGGAGGATGGCAGGGTGGCACAGTAGTTAGCACTGCTGCCTCACAGCGCCAGGGACCCGGGTTCAATTCCAACGTCTGTGTGGAGTTTGCACTTTCTCCCCGTGTCTGCGTGGGTTTCCTCCGGGTGCTCAGAGTTTCCTCCTACAGTCCAAAGACGTGCAGGTTAGGTGGGTTACGGGATAGGGCAGGGCAAATGGGCCTAAGGGCCCTCTTTCAGAGGGTCGCTGCAGACACAATGGGGCCGAATGGCCTTCTTCCGTTCTGCAGCAATTCTGTGACTTTGTGAAATTATAAAAAAAAGTCTGATCTGAAGCACACAGGGGAAGGATGTGAACATTCAAAGTTCACACACAGAGAGATCACATCCTCAGGGCATCATAAAACACTTCACAACCAATGCATCACTTTTAAACTACAGTGGCTGCTGTTACGGAGGAAACTTTAGACACCACAAAATAACAATTAAAAAAAAATCAAAAAGGAGAACACACTCCTATCCAAAAGCAACCTAAGAGCAGCATGCAAGTCAAAATTATGTGGTAATAAAGTCTAATTATGTGCTGCCTCTCTGGCATAGGGTACGCCATAAGCATAAGAGCGATTCCCTTTTAATCAACTAGGTTTGAGATATAGAAACAAACGATGGTCCTCCGAGTGCCTAGGTTTTTGCAATGTGCTTTTAATCCAAAATTCAGTGGTATAAAGGAATCACTTTAATTTTTCTCCCCCCGAGTTATAACCTTTCATTAATACTTACGCACTTGGAGTGGAAAGATGTTGTGAGGAAATTGGAGGACTTTGGATTTGAATACCTAATTAAAAACATGTAGCAAACCCCTTCTTGCAGAATGACTGTCTTCTTCAATCCAGTTCCAACCTGACTGCCGCGTGTCAAATACTGGCTTACGGGATTGTTTCAAAAAATACTGACACTCGAGCCAATGCAAAACACGGATAGTAATCTGTTAATTCTACCCCCTAACGCGCCCCCAACAAATAAAAACCTGAACAATAAAAGAAAATTTTGCAAAAAACCTGGGTTTGCTGGCTGATACCGATGGAACAGAAGTCCAAGGGCTGGATTCTCCAATTCTCAGGCTATGTCCTGACGCCAGCGTGGGAATGGTGATCTTTTACAACCGAACATTCGGTGCAAAACGGCCACCGATCCTCCGTTTGGCTGGGGGCTAGCAAGAAGGCAGCGTAGCGCACCCGGCTCCAGCTGCCGATACAGCCCAGAGAATTGCCGGGTCTGTGGCCGCGCAAGCCCATGGCGGCGGCCACCTGCCATTCCGGCCTGCAAAATAATGTCCCCCTTTGGTCGGCTCGCGAGGCCTGGCCCGGACACCCCCCCCCCCCCCCCAAACAGTGCCCCTAGCCCCAGCATTCTCGAAAGGTCACACACATGTACAGTTTGTGCACTGCACTAATTATTCTAGTAACAAACAGTTAATAACCTAGAAAATTTGTGAACAATAGAATAGATAGAATCATAGAATTTACAGTGCAGAAGGAGGCCATTAGACTCACTGAGTCTGCATCGGCTCTTGGAAAGAGCCACCACTTAAGCCCACGCCTCCTCCCTATCCCCGTAACCCAACCTAACCTTTTTGGACACGAAGGGCAGTTTAGCATGGCCAATCCACCTAACCTGCACATCTTTGGACTGAGGGAGGAAACCGGAGCACCCGGAGGAAACCCACGCAGACACGGAGAGAACGTGCAGACTCCGCACAGACTGTGACCCGAGCCGGGAATCGAACCTAGGACCCTGGAGCAGTGAAGTGACAGTGCTAACCACTGTGCTACCGTGCTGCGGTGTGTCTAGAATGGTGTCTCATATCATTTTTCATTCAAAAGCTTGCCTTAAGGTTGGGATTTAGTGCTTGCCGCACTCGCTAAAATAAGATTACCCTAAAAATATACACTGCAATGACACTATTTCGTGTTACCGCGATATTATGTGCTTTTGTTGCAGTTTTTGATTCAAGTGTCTATCAGCCGTGTCATCTGGTCTGAGCTAGCAGCTTATTACGAGTAGAATAAGAAAATACTAAATTGCCACAATTCTATTCAGAAAGGTAAAAAGCCGTCTTCTCCTGGCAGTAGATTGTATGACATTCTCAGTGAATGGCTCTGTTAAGATTGTGATTCTCCTTCGCCACCGCTACCCCCCTTGTTCAGCACTTGCATTGTTCCTGACGTATAGTCACGGAATCATGCAAGCCAAGAGATACCCAAAGAACGATCTTTCAGCCAACTCAATATTCCCTCATTCGAGGCATTTTTGAGGGGAAACTGTGATGTTGTTGCATTCTCCCAGGGTATCATCTTTTTGGCTCCCACTTGGATTTGCAGTAGCTTGGCTGGGTGAGGGCAGATGGCATGCTTCATTTACATCTGAATGGACACATTAGCAATGGGAATGACAGACATGAAACACTGAGAAAATAAACTTGCAGCCTTTTTTATACGCTGACAAGGCCCGGGGATCACTGTTGACAATAAATTTTAAAACCCCATGTGCTGAAACTCAATGAGCGACTGATACATTGGAAGCTACTGTGTGTCAGATCTCGTCAGGATGAGGAATTCTTCCTTTGGGCAATTTTGGATGGGGCCATCAATTATTTCCAACCCCATGGCCTGCTGAAACCTTTCCGCCACACGTCCCTCAGGACGGTACAGAGTAAGGTTTGTGTCTGTCATCTTGCATGGCCCCAGAGGCACCCCCGAAAGCAGTGAACTTCCTATCCCAGGCTGTTTTAGCTCCTAATTAACCTTCCTGATTAAAGTAATTAGTGCTGGTTTGCTTGCAAATGACTACCTCAGCAACATGCACACACTCTCGTCTAAAGTTCTTGGTATAAATATTAATGATCTCATGCCAGGCGTCTCTGTATCTTATCTTCTGTAGTGCTGCAATGCATCGCCACATTCAACTATCCGATCGTGATGGTAAGTTTAGCAATATTATGGCCTAAAGATATGTTCTATTTGCGCCCTATTCTTTCACCATCCTGACATTGCATATTTTTCTTACTATAGAGTTTATTACGAACATAATATAGAGTTTAATATGAATTGCGGTGACACAATGCCTCTTTTCTTAGCTATTCTGGGGACTGAGGCAGTATGGGTCATGTGGCAGCATGTGGCACAACACAACAACAGATAGTTCCAGCACAGAAAAATTATTTTCCAAGACAAAGTCTGGAGGAAATCACGGGTCTGAAAATGGAGCGGTTCATGTCCAGAAACAATGCCTCCCATTTGCTTCAGTCATACCTTGTGACTTGGAGCTTTCAAAAATATATACGCTCTTGAAAATGTACTTTGGAGCTAGCAGCTCCTTTAGAAGTGGACAGATGTTGACAGTACCAATCCTTTCCAAAAAGGAATACTTTGAAGTACAGGCTCTGCCAGAAATGGCTGGCACGTTTAATATGTTATAAGTAGCGCCTCCGTAATTGATTCTCATGGTGGTGGGAAAAACTAGACAGCGTTTGCCCGATATAGGTGAGTGCCCGTGATAAGCATGAATGGTGTAAGCGATGGGGACAGTAATTCACTTCGGCTATCAGAAATTAGTTTTACCTGGTTTGTGCTGAGCTCATGATGCCAGCTGGGTGCGGGTGGGTGGTAGTGTGGGGGGGGGGGGGCAAGAGAGCCATGTAGGAACGGGGGTGGGAGGTGGGGTGAGAATGAAAGGAAGAGAAGCGGCTTAGAGCAGCAAAGAGGTCAAAGGGCAGCACGGTGGCACAGCGGGTTAGCGCTGCGGCCTCAGGGCGCCGAGGTCCCAGGTTCGATCCCGGCTCTGGGTCACTGTCCGTGTGGAGTTTGCACTTTCTCCCCGTGTTTGCGTGGGTTTCGCCCCCACAATCCAAAAAATGTGCAAGCTAGGTGGATTGGCCACGCGAAATTGCCCCTTCATTGGAAAAATGAATTGGGTACTCTAAATTTATTTTTTAAAAAGCAAAGAGGTCAAGAAGAGGGGAGAGGGGGGGCAAGCAAGGTGGACAGGAGGGTGAGCAAGGGAAAGCAATCAGAGAGGCGGAGGGGAGAGGGAATGGAGAGCAGGCACCGGGGGGGGGTGGGGGGGGGGGGGGGGAGATTCAGTGCCCCTGATGTCACTGAAAGGGGAATGAAATCAGTGTTCCTGTTCTTCATTGCTACCAAGTGCCATCTGCTGGAAAGTGGATCTGTGTCAACAGTGGCCAAGGTTGTCATCTGCCTTCTGACAACCCGGAGTACAAATCCCATGAGGGCAGAGTGCCAATTTGAATTCCATTTTTTAAAAATCTGCCGTTAAAAAAAAAAACAGGTATCGACAAAGAAAATGTGTCAACCCAGATGGCGGACTCGGGGGGGTGGGGGTGAAATTCGCTATCCTTGCCTCTTGGGCCTAATGGTGTTGCCAACATAGTTGACTTTTAAACCTCCGCTGAAATGATCTAAAACAAGCCACTCAATTGCATCATAAAGACAGATGAGAAATGTCAGCCTCATTTGCCACTGGTGCACAAACAGTGAGAATGGATTAAAAATGGCAATGGAAATTGGGCTGATTCTATAATGAGCTTCAAGAGTAGCTTTATACCCAGCGGGCAAATTGAAAATTGACCCCAAGTTGTTGACAGAGCAGAGTGGGGGGGGGGGGGGGGGGGGGGAAGAAATATTCAATTCAATCAATTATTTCACAGCACATGTATGTTAAAATTAAAATGCAAAACAACTTTGTTGTTTTTTTAATTTGGAAAGTAGAGCGAGGGTTATTTGTGTTCAAGATTATTGGACAAAAATGGCATAGTTAAAAAGCAGGGATTACTGAACTGTGATGAGCAAGATCTGACTTATCTTAATGATCCAATCCTTGCTCTCTGGAGAGCTTTGTGAATATGATAAAGAGTATTTAGCGCTGGACTGTTTTAAGAGGAAGATAAAAGAATGTTGCATCCCCAGCCAGCAAGCTGGTGAGCCCGGAGTCCCTGGGCCGCCTGTCACTCACGATGACTCGCTTCAGTCGGGTGGGAGCTGAGCCAGACTGGCAGCTGAAGCAAGGCTTATTTCATCTCGGCCGAAATGAGCCACCTCAGCCATCCCCTCTTCCGCCCTCCCCAAACAGCGCCTCCTGCTGTTTCAGGAAAGAACGGTGCGGAATTGCAGCGGTGTCGCGATGGTGAGAATGGGCTTGCAGCTCGATGGTGAAAATCATTTTTTTTGTGGGGGGGGGGGGGGGGGGGGGGGGGGTGCGGGCGGAGACAACTAGATTTTGAATAAAATCTCTCAAAAATA